>NC_068984.1:62671746-62678297 GCF_001194135.2 Octopus bimaculoides
ATATATATATATATATATATATATATAAACAATATATGAGTATATGCATATATATGTACATGTATGTATATACGTTCATCCACATGTAACAAGGTGCAACAAAGAAGCAGGCCGCATAGAAACATCCCCTTCATCAGCTGCCACCATTAAAACTCCGGCGTTTCGAAGAATTAAGGCAGTACGCATCGTTAAAATAGTTCTTCCCACGAACACAAATTAAATTGTTTTCGTGGAGGGTAGTGGTGGACGGAAAACAAGACAGGAAAACGAAACGCTTTCTTTTTCCTGTCTTGTTTTCCGTCGTACACATGTATAGATATATATATGTACGTGTGTGTGTGTCTGCTAAATGTGTCTGTGTTTGTCTCACTACTATCGCTTGACAACAGATGTTGGTGCGTTTACGTCCCGGTCACTTAGCGGTTCGGCAAAAGAGACCGATAGAATACGTACAAGGCTTAGAAAGAATTAGTTCCGGGGTCGATTTCTTCCACTAAAGTTGGTGCTCCAGCATGGCCTCAGTGAAATGACTGAAGTAAGTAAACGAATATAAGAATATACAGAATCGGGTGAATTCAGGCAAAGAATATCATCTACGACTGTTTCAACGGTACAATAAATGTATAATCTATCAAATTATTACCTTGTAGGATTTCATCACGACGAAACCATCTTGATGAGGCGGTGTGGGTGGGGGGCATTATGTTTTTTTTATTTGGAATCGTTAGGACGCTATTTATACATTTATTGTACCGCTTAAACGGCCCTAGATGATATCCCTTACTCGAATTCACCCGAATCTGTACATATTTATTTTATCTACCGATTTATCTCTCTATTTACCCCAGAATTTTTAAATTTTGAACTCTCTTCCGACATTTCGTATAAACATCAAATTCTTAAACGATTCCAGCAATTCCTTTTGGAAGCCCTTACCTGGAATTTTCATCTCTTTATTTGTCTATTTATTTGTCACTCCTCCATTCGGTACCTGTACGTGTGTGCGTGTTAGTGTGTGCACGTGTATCATTTGGGTTTTTGAGATCAGACTTGATAACAGAAATTTTCAGTTGCGATATTCTTTGATCCTCATATTTTAATTGCCTTCTTATCTATAACATTTTCTTGATATTCTTAATAGCTATATGCTCATTAAAGCTTGTACTTAGTAGTGAATTTATTTCACTGTTAGGATTTTAAAGATGAAGAAAACTGCTGTAGGGGCATTTAACATCTGTTGAAAGTTTCGTGAATCTAAAGATTTGTAGAATATACGAAGAAACGAAATAATTACCTATTAGGGATTACACAAACTTACAGGAAATAATTATGGTTAATTAGTTGGAAATATCATTAGAATCAGGAAAGTATATAGTAATTTGATTCCTGTATAGAACTAGATTATTAATTTGCAAATAGTTTGCAGCCAGGTTTGTTAATTTTATATTTCTCATCTTCGACATTTTGGTAAATATAAACAGTCTTTTTATATTGTCTTATTTGAAAGGAAATTGTATTGATCGTTGGTTGGAGTACTGGAAAATCCCCGATATACATTCAAAATGAAGTATCGCATATGTTGCAGGGAGGGAGATGTTTCTCGAAATAATATTCTGGTGTAAAAAATAGTAAATGGAATACATTGGAAAATGAAATTACATATACAGTATTTCTGAACGAAAGTAAGGCGGGTGGGGGGGTTGGCAGAATCGTTAGAACCCAAAGCAAAATGCTTGGCGCCATTTCGTTTGAGTTCAAATGCAGGCGAGGTCGACTTTGCCCATCATCCTTTCGGGTTCGATAAAATTAGTACCGGTTGAATACTATGGTCGATGTAAACGAATTACCCCTCCCCTGGAAACGCTGGCCTTGTGCCAAAGTTTGAAATCAATATTTCGTTCCGAAAAATAGGATTGTTTATAATTAGAACATTTATGCTCATCATGAATGAAGTTAAAAGCTAATGTATATGACCCTATATTCTTACCCCCAAAACTTTTTCAAAATATTCATATTAAACGTGAGGCTCATTGTAATCGTAGTCTACTGTTGAACTTCAGCTCTTTTGAATAGAATGAGTTACACTCAAGTATCATGATCATTACCACCGCCGTCGTTGTTGTCATCGGCTTCCACTTTCTCTCCATCTTCCTCTGCTAAATTAAAATTAGTTATGAAATTGATTTTGTATTTACAATAATCTACAAAATTTAATCACTGTTCATCATACAATTTCTCGCAGAAATGCGGACTTTTAGTGTGAAACATACGCAGCGCATATTCGTACTTTCGTCAAGTTATTTAACATATTCCACATGCCTACCCTAGTATGAAACACTATCACGAAAGCATTTTGTTTAGTAGTTTACAGTTAAGTTTTTTGAAGTTACTCTTTTGCTATAAATGCATAAATCTAATGACATTAAAATAGATTCCCTGAACATACCTGCTTTTAATTGCAGAAGGACCTGCACACGAATTATACATGCTATATGTGACATCGAATGTAAATACTTAGACAAATAGGGGAAATATCATTGATAACGTCCTACTACTTATATGACTCTTCACTATATTTTCAGATAATGTATAATAATACGTTATAACCTCTACAGATTATAAAAATTAATGAAATAGAAAATGGTTTTGGTAAAGAGAAGAGCAAGGAGATTGTTGCGACACATGTGTATGTATTATAGCTGCTACACATATACAACCGTAACGTCTTACCAACCAGTTGAACTGACTCAAGATGCAGAGAGTTAGGCAAAATATTCAGCCATCAATATCTTTGATAAGCCTGCCCTTGGGTTATACGGCAATAGGAGCAAGTGTTCAATCAAACCGACAATTTAGTATTAATCATAACCACATCCCAGTGAACAGTACAGATTTTAATTTTAATTAATTTTATTTCATTAAGATTTGATTAAGATATTGCCGTCATTTTAAAAATAACTGATGACTAAGATAATCATTCCTTCTTCTTAACAAGTGTACAAGGGCAATGCCATATAATTCAAAAATAATTTGCAACTTATTCTAAACTGGACCTGTGACGAATTTGCTGTCATTTTCACTTTGTCACAGTGTAATGACTGAAAGAAATATATAAATGATATTGGTCAATTCTTTCGAGTTCTCTCCTCTCAGTCTCTCTCTCTCTCTCTCTTTCTCTCTCTTTCTCTCTCTCTCTTTCTCTCTCTCTTTCTCTCTCTCTTTCTCTCTCTCTTTCTCTCTCTCTTTCTCTCTCTCTCTCTTTCTCTCTCTCTCTCTTTCTCTCTCTCTCTTTCTCTCTCTCTCTCTCGATCATGCACACAACACACACACTCCACACTCTCTCGCTCTCTCACTGTATATCTATCTATATGTTGTACATGTGTGTACTTGAGAATATATTTATGGAAAGATTATAGATATATATAGTCAAAGACGTATATAGATATTTCTTCCCGATCCCATTTAAACTTCTCTCACCTGTCTATTCGTACAGCAATACAACTTCTATGTTTCTTTCTTTCTCTCTATCTCTATGCTTATCCATCTCAATCTGTCTCTAATGACATACAGGAGAAAATGACAGATTAACTATGTCTCAAAACTGTATAAGTGCTGATTTGAAATTACTCCTGAGAAGATTGTAAATAGCCAACAAGTACATTACAAATGTTCTTATAACGGCAGCTTTAAAGTGCAATGGCTATGTAAGAACCACAACTCAGAGTGCAAGAAGCAACAATTCACTAGTCCTATACTCTCATCAGACCTCACATTAGCATTCTTAACACAAAAATCAAAAAGGATGACAAGGATGGAGAGTCTGATGTGAATTACAGATGTTCCTCTGGCTCTTCTGCACAAAGGAACACACCTGAAATCGTAATTGAAGGACCTACCAAGGTAGGAGGCACCAGCACAGATGGCCCTACCACCACCAATGGCAACAATCAAAAATATATATACGAAAGAACTACAACAAGGGCTAATAGATGAAGAATGTATTATTACAGAATTAAAAATGAAGAAAAGGCCAAAAGTGAGGCCCAAAGTAAAACAAGGAAAAAAAAAACGAAACTAGTCAGGCAGTCAATACTCGAGGACACAAATATTTAGGAAGCACACAGAAGAGTATAAATTCTGCTGTGCGGTGACTGCTGGCATGAAGATGATGGTGCAAACTACCGCTTTATACACCCAAACTCATTCCACAGACAGAACAAAAGCAAAAGCTGCCCTCCAAAAGGACCAAATCACCTGCATCAAAACTGAAATATGCTGAAGTAGTGTGCACTACTCCGAAAAACCAACACTATCAAAAAGGCTGCAGCTGAGCAACAATCTTTTCTATGCAACAACTGACCTGCTACATCAATTCCAAAGTTGGAGTCATCCACACTGACACGCAATACATCCACAGCCAATGGGTCCAGAGTAATCACAACTGGCATCTGCCAAATGTCATACCAATATAATTTATAAACATCGGAGGACTGTTACAACTCAGTAACAGAACCAAAATTACTTTCTCGAGAGACCTTATACATAGCACTCACCGAAACGCACCTAAAACCCGACATTGCAGATGGAGAAATACACATACCAAAGTATGTTGTATTGCAGAACGACAGAAAAGATATGTGGAGTTACAGTGTACATCGGTGAAGATCTCCCACTTCAGCTCCTTTTGCACACTCATATTCACTTTCTGACACACTAATTGTACATATAAGACAACTCGGTATAATGATATGTACTACTTATGGACCACCATATGCTCAAAATCACACGGGCCTATTGGAAGACTGCCTTTGCAAGAATAGATGTCTTAACCAAACTAGAAGTGTACCTCCCATGGGAAACTTGAACTTATCTAATGTAGGATAGCCTGAAGGCCTTTTACTCTCAGGAAAGTCAAGTGGAATCACTGTTCAAACTCACGAACAAGTCATACGTGAAGAAAGCAATACTCCAATCGACCGGGGCAAACAATATACTTGATCTCTGCTCCACAAACAATGTACATCTCGTCCATAAGGTGAAAGTGACACCGATGCCAGTCTCGGATCACAACAAAATAGAGATAGCCATGTATAAACCAAAGGATCCCTCAGACATGCAGCCTATAAGAAAATCCATCCAATCTCAGCTACTACAAAGCAGACTAGAAAGAGATCATCAAATATCACTGGTCCCAATGTCTCTCTAAACCTGATATAGATATGAAATTGAAAACATTTATATCCATAATAAAAACCATATGATGACACAGCTCTAGCATCTCTACGACTGGATGCTAAAGCAGCGCTCAACAACTCAAATGTGCATTTGAAATGTCTTGACTTTGCAAAAGCCTTTAATAAAGTCGATCATGGTATGATATGGCACAAGCTGCCTAATGTTGACGTAATCGGAAAATTTGGAGAATGTCTACATGAGTTTCTAAGTTTCAGAAGTAAGGTAGTGGGGGCTAATTATTTGTATTTCCACTTCTATTCATAGTAGTCCTCTCAGATATGTGCTCAGCTGCTAGCTATGTAGATGATACACAAGTCTCCCAGAGCATACAGGACCCTTGAGTCGTTACACATCTGCAACGGGATTTGAACGCAGTATACAGGTGAGCTGAGGAAAATAACATTCAATTAATACTGGAAAAGTCCGAGATCAGCGCTGCCAACATGCGAAGCTCAATGAAAATCAGACAGGATACACTGAACTAGGAGGGATTGTAATCCCATCCCTGAATCAAAATCAGTCCGTGACCTGGGCATGAACTTGAGTGATGGTGTATCTTTTCCGGTGCATAAATTGGTAATAAAATATAGACGGTTGGCCAGATAGATCCTTAGAATCTTCAGAAGGGGGGAATTAGAGACCAAGATGGTTCTCTGGAGGACATTTTTTGTCTCAGCCGTTTGGATTACTGTTCGCGATTGTGGTCACTGAACTCGAAACAATACAACAAGCTACACAAAGAAGACCTTCTAAACGCGACGTGTAGCCATTAGGAAAGACTGAAAGAATTGAGACCCTATCCCCTAGAACGAAGGCGGGAAAAGTATGCAGTGATATACATGTGGAAAGTCCTAGAAGAACTTATACCAAATTTGGCAATGTTAGTAACAAAAACAGCAGAAAGGGGTGCCACCAAAAATCCTAACTTTGCCCTCAGCATACAGGAGCAGATACTGTAACAGCATGGGCTTCAAGATGCAGCAACTCTTTACTATCCTCCCACAAAGCCCCAGAAACCTACAGGGGGTACATGTGGGCGTCTTCAAAACAAAACTGGGTCTCCTATTATCAAGAATTCCAGATGAACCTATTTCGTGGAGAGAAAAGCAGATGAAGGCAGCAACATCAGACTCTCACATTTAACAAATGCCACACATCACGGGAAAGTGTAATTTAGACGACAGTTTATTCCCTGCACGTGTATGTATGTATGTATGTATGTATGTATATATATATGCATATATACACACACACACACACACACACACACACTCACACACATATATATATATATAATATATATATATATGTATGTA
>NC_068984.1:62678382-62682918 GCF_001194135.2 Octopus bimaculoides
ATATATATATATATATATATATATACATATATATACATACATAGTCCTAACAGCAGGTCTTTAGTATCGCTATGCCCGTGCGAAATTTTCGTACGTGTCTGTCTGTCTGTGTATATATATATATATGAAGGGATGTAATGGTGTCACGTTTCTTTAAGCTACTTTCAGGTATATTTTACTGGCGAGGTCTAATTGAATTGAAATATGTCTGCGGAAAAAATCAGGTTCTAATTTCAAGTGCCTTACTTGCCTCATTTTTTTTTTGATTTTCACTAATTAAGGTTTTGGTTTTTACCTCACTGCATTTCTTGATGAGAATTTGGGAATTTCTCATTCAGCTAGGTGTTTTTTTCTCGCCAAATTTATAAACTAAATTTACTAAATTTCATGGCTAATTACTTTTCGACTATATAAGCAGCCGTATCATAATATGCTATGATTTATACCTCAAAATATAATATACCGAGTTCCTTTTGGAGGTTTCAGCAACAAATCTATGGTAGCTAAGTAGCAATACTGCATGTTTCGTTGTTGTCACTGAATTACTTTCGGAGTTAAGTGTGTTGTTTTCCGAACTATGTAGGGAAAAGTGAGATGTCTTGCTTGTACACATTAGAAATGAAAATGCATAACACACGTAGGTCACCAGGTGCTGACATGCAGTAAAATGCTGCCTAGTGGCTTAATTGTTAGAGTTATATGAACGGCAAGGGCAGTTGAGGAAATGACAGCAATATAATTCATGCCCCTACTGCTTAGCGTTATTCTGACATTGGGCATAGAGAAATGATACTCATGACAGTGATGGTACTATTGATAGTGAAATAAGACTTGTGATACGTAAGTAATTTTAGTGCCAAAATCTGTTATTGATTGAAAAAAGCACATTACGAGAAAAAAGACGAGGAAGAAATTCTTTCATACGTGCCTGTCAATCCCTTTTGTTACCTGTTAATGATAAAAAGCATTTCTCAGGATTTTTTTTTCTTCTATTTTTCTTTCGCTCAAATGTCAATTACATACATTCACTTTTCTCACCAGCTGAACACCTTTTAATGAATAAAAGAAACAAATCACATTTGCTTTATCTTTTTTACTGTCATTTTCAGATGTTACAATTTTTTTCTTTGTATTCTTTTAGCTTTATTGTGAGACTTTTTTCAAAAATATTTCATGATTTATGGGCTGGCAAACGAACATAATAAAACAATAGAGAAAGGGAGCAATGAGAATACAAAAGAGCCATTAGATAGCATCATGAAATCTCAAGATAAAATGCAAATAAAAAGCGATGTAAATTGTTTCATAATATATATTTCCGTTTTCTACTTTTTATTTTTAGTTTAGAAATGACTTGTACCTCTCATTCTATTCGGTTATTCTTTACTTTTCTTTTACTTTATTTTCCCCGATCTCCCCTGATTAATAAGTGTTATCTATAATGAATTCACACACATATTTTATTATTAATATTTTTCTTTGCGTTCTTTCTCGTGAATGCATACTTGAATGTATGTATTCTTATATTTGTTTTCCAGTAAATCTTTTAAGATAGTTTATTTCATTTTCTCTTTTAATTGTGTCTATTTAGTTACTTTGAAATTATTTCTTTTAAATGTTGCATTCTATAGGAAGCAGACTTCAAAACTGATAGAAGTCAAAATACTGAGCCATAATAGAATGGAAACGTAAAAATTTGCGCGCAAAATTAAAAATATAGAGAAAAATAATATACTTAATTAATAGATAAGTATTACAAAGTAAAGAAATGTCTAAATAATAGGTTAAAGAATCTTGCAACTAGTGTTGTTATGAAAGAAATAGCATCAACAACAGTAACAACAATAATAATGATTTCAAATTTTGGCACAAGGCAAGGAACTTCAGGGCAGGAGGTACGTCGATTACATCGACCCCAGTGCTCAACTGTCTTTTATTCTATCGCTACCGAACGATGAAAGGCAAAGTCAACCTCGGTGGAATAAGAACTCAGAACGTAAGGACTAATGAAATAACGCAAAGCATTTTGTACGACGTGCTAACGATTCTGCCAGCTCATTGCCTTAACAACAATAATAGAAATAATTTATTATTTTATTGTCCACAAGGGCTCACATAAAATTACATTATAAGACATACAACATCATAAAAGACAAAAACAGGATGATACAATGGGTTTTACAACGTATAAACAATATAAATAACAATTAGATATTAAACAAATTAAAACTATCAATAGGGGCGGCGCTTTAAGGACCTCGTGGAAAAACACACAAAACCTACGGGTGCCTGCACAACAGAGTAAGAACCCTTCTCCTTTTCTTTATAGGTGCAGGCTCAGAATTGGTCCTTATCCACTGGCCATTCTTCCAACATGCACCCACCTTTCAACAAACTTGCTACAAGGCAACACATTCCTTTTGAAAAAGTTGATGAGGGCTTGGTCAAAGAAGAAAGTGTCTGTCTTTAGCTTTTTCAAACGTGTCCATCATGCTAACTCTTTCGATACAGCTACTAGACAAATAAAGATTGCATTACCCTCCCGGCCAAAAGAGGGCAGTGTGGCAATCTTCATAATGAATTCAGCTGATAGCCGGCGGATCCGTAGCTTTTTGAGAGTGGTAGGGCGATGGGTGGGTATTTGGGAAGAAGATTTTAGTGTTCCTTTAAGAAATAAGAAAGAAGAAAATTCGTAATGATGCTTACTGTGTTTTTTCTCCGTGGATTACCAAAAGAAAATTCGAAAAACAGTAAAAAATGAAGAACTTGGGATGGGGAGGGAGAAAATAAAAATATTGTGAACGTATTTTTGGGACGAAATCCTAATCTTCTGTATTGAAAACATAGGAATCGAGAGAAATTTAGGAAAGAAATCGGGGTGGGGTGGGGGAGTGAAAGTAATCTCGGATATGATAAAGACAACAGGTAAAGGACAAGATTTCTGGCAGAAGTTCCTTTTAAATTTATATCGAAGATCAAGTTTTTAAATGCACTCATCACAAACACGAATTGCAGAACAGAATCATATGACTTCAGTTGTAATTTTGTGCGTGCACATAGTAAAAATAACGTAATTCATACAGAAGTTTTACCTAGAGTGCCTCTGTGTGTGTGTGTGTGCGCGCGCGCTCTCGCGCCTGTCTAAGGGGGTTATTTTATAACATTCATTTGTTTGAAGCAGGAAAGTCGTCATCTCGATCATATGAGATCATATGTTTGTGCGTTAATTTCCGTAAATTATGTATAATACTTTATGCTTTTAAGAGCAGAAATTGAAAGAGAGGAGAAAGTGAAAAGGCGACATTTGCTCTGAAGTAAGAGCAGTAAGTGAAAGATGCATGTACGTGTATATGAAATGGATGTGAGTGTGTATACTTGCGTACATATGTGCGTGTGTGTGAGAGCGTGTGAGTGAAGGCATGTGTTGTCATGTATGTATTTGTTTGCATGTATGTGTATGTGGCACTCACTCGCTTTCTCTCTCCCACCTCTCTCTTTCCCTCTCTCTCTCACACACACAGTATCTTTCGTATATACGTGCATAAGTACATATGCATACATCTTTTTTTGTATCTACGTCTACGTCTACATGTGAGAGAGAAATTGAGTGACTGTATTTCCTCATAGGATATAGAGAAATGGATGTCTTTGAAGGTACACACTCATATAGAAAATATGATGTCGTCGTCGTAGGATAAAATATCTTTTAGTATACCTGAATTATAGAAAGATTATAATGTTAAATTTTTGTAAAGGAAATATTTAAATGAAAATAAAGTTGATATGTTTTGAAAGAAAACTGAATCTTTTGATACCGCATACGTCAAAATCGGCAACTCAGTTTTCGAAGCCATTCGTTAATTTCAGTAAAAACCTTTTATTTCCTGATGCTTTGAAGAGAGCAAAAAGAGTTGAGAAAGTGAAACGGCGACATTTGCATTGAAGTGGGAGCAGAAAATGAAAGAGAGGAGGAAGTGAAAGATGTATGTACGTGTATATGAAATGGATGTGTGTGCATGTGTGAGTGTGCGTGCGTGCGTGTGTGTGTGAGAGAGAGAGAGAGAGAGTGAGTAAAGGTGTGTTGTCACGTATGTATTTTTGATATGTATGTGTAAGTGGCACTCGCTCTGTCTCATACACACATTATCTTTGATATATACCTAAATAAATACATATGCTTACATCTTTATTGTATATATGTGTACGTGTGCATGTGTGTGAGAGATAGAGATTTCATCATAGAATATAGAGAAATGGATGTCTGTTAAGGAACACACTCATATAGAAAATGTGACGTCTTAATGGTATAAAATGTTTTCACTAGCTGGCATATAGAAAATATCATAATGTAAAATTTTTGTAATGCAAATATGTAAATAAAAATAAAGTTTATTTGGTGTTGTAAGCTTACTGAATCTTTTGATATCCCATAAGCCAAACTCGGCAACTCAGTTTTTGGATGCATAAGAAAGATTCGCGCGCACGCGCACGCACACGCACACGCACACACACACACACACACACACACACACACAC
>NC_068984.1:62682979-62692207 GCF_001194135.2 Octopus bimaculoides
CATCTATGGAAGAATAGGTAACACATATATAATGTATTGTTTGAGTGCATTGGTACAGTTTTAATAGCTCTTAATACGATGATTTGAAAACAAATATAAAAACACTTTACCTCTCACTTGTTTAACATCTGTTGTTTGACATATTGTAAAAGTTTTAACTGAGTATACGGTATTTAATTCGCTAAAGCGTAGCGTATGCATTAACTGATAGGATGAAATGGATGAACGAAGTATTGATATTCGTCTCTCCCGCTCTGTCCCTGTCCGTCGTTCTCTCTGTCTGCCTCTCACATTCCCTGAGTGTCTATCTCTTCCTGTCTCCTCCCCTTCCCTGATATCAGCCACCCTCATAAAACCACATATCCTTGAACATAACACTTTTGCACCCCTCTCATTTTATCATGTAATAGCTGAACCCACGTAGTCGGTCCATTATCGATTTTTAATTGAACTGGATGTTAGTTCAACATGTATACAAAGTTTGTTGAAGATTGGTTCGCTGGCCTCGGCAGCAAGATGGTAACAGACAGGCGGACAGACAGATAGACAGAAATTTCCATTAATATATATATATGGGTGTGTGTGTGTGTGTGTGTGTGTGTGTGTGTGTGTGTGTGTGTGTGTGTGTGTGTGTGTGTGTGTGTGTGTGTGTGTGTGTGTGTAGTAATATTATTTTCATGTGCTGAGATCATGAGAAAAATTATTTCTAACACGTCTGATGTTGCAGCACATGGAACTAATAGAAGCACATAAATACACGTGTTTATTAAATATTGTTTATCTCTCACCAAATGCAGTACATTTTTCTTGATCTTACCATCACGGAACAGTACTATATATATATATATATATACGTACAAAATGGTAGAGAAGGAGAGGGGAAGAGAAGAGAGAGGGAGAAAGAGAGAGTGGGTGGTAAAGATAGATAGATATGCAAATTTCATGCTTTTACCATTTAGCTGCAGCAAAATTGTGACTTAATGATTTTCGCGTTGTTGCTTTTTTACTTTAAGATCACACAAAAACCGTTAGATTCACTTCATTATTTTGACAAATTAAATTGAAATGTTGAAGTGGATCTAAAGGTTTTGTGTGTTTTTAAATGACTTATAAACACCTTCCACGCTGCAATTGTTTTTGTTTCAGCACACGATTTAGGATCAGGTCACTACCTATTCTGTTTACCTTGCCTTGCTAAATTGTCATCCCTAAAAACACGACCTGGTTCTAAAAGTTGTATCAGACACATAAATATAGAGTTGCATAGATGCAAGCACATAAACAGTCACATATATATGTGCTAATCACAATGCCGTCTTATGTGTTTGTGTATGTATGTGAGTATGCGTGTATGTGTGTTTGCGCAAACGCACGGGCGTGTGTGTCATACATATATTGAGAGATTCACCCCAGATATACACGTCCATTTACATAGACAAATATATTTCAATCGGAAGAAACTTACATAAGCCATACAAATTGTACGTTATTCTGCATAAATAGTTTTGGTGGGAATTGTAGACGCTAAAAGTAATATGTTCTTGTAATAACTAAACGCTTACAGCGTCACTCAGGTTAGGTTTCATTCAAATTTAATTCCCGTTATATGTTATCATCGACATACGATTCCGTATAACATGCTGTGTCAATTCACTGATTATTGTAAAAAGAAAATTCGTAATAGAACAAAGCTCACGCTTAATTTAAATTTGCTTGCAGATTCGATTCTTTGCCTCGCTCTTACTTTGAGAATGCTGCAGCCACTGTTGATTTGTTTTGCAATGTAAAGATATCTGGAAACGTCATCAAGAAAACTATGAAAAGCTTATTCATACTCGTTCCAAGATTAGTACGTAACGCAAGGACGTCAACAATTTCAAGTATTCCATCTCTTATGTTGCGTGTAGTAATGAATTTTGGTAAAATAGCGTAATATTTTTCACTTCCAGTTTAATGGAAACTCTGTGGTGAGAAGCTTGCTTCCCAACTACATGATTCCGGGTTCAGCTCCACTGCAGGGCAACTTGAGCAAATGATTTCTACTATAGCCTCGGGCCGATGAATTCCTTGTGAGTGGATTTGGTTGACAGAAAGGAAAGTAAAAGAAACCCGTTGTTCACTTGTGTATGTGTATTTGCGTGTGTGTGTATGTGCGTGTGTGTGTGTGTGTGTGTGTGTGTGTGTGTGTGTGTGTGTGTGTGTGTGTGTGTGTGTGTGTGTGTGTGCATCTTTGTGTCTATGTTTCTCCCCCACCCCATCATCATGTCTTGAAATCTGATGTAGATGTGGTTACATCCCCGTAACCTAGTAGTTCAGAAAAACAGACTGATAGAAAAAGTACTAAGCTTCAAAAATTAGTCTTGTGATGAATTTGTTCTGCTAAAACTCTTCAAAATGTTGCCCCAGCATAGATGCAGTCAAACAACTGAAAGAAATAAAAGAATAAAAGAAACCATAATTTTATTTCATTGCTCCATTTATAGTCTTAATTTAAATCATATGTACCAGGATGTCATTTTCGTAGACTGAGATTACATCTTCGACAATTAGTGATTACCCAAATGTACTAATGGTTATTTGTTCAAATGCTGATTTAGAATCTGGCTATGATTTAGAAGAAAAACATTTTCTGTATATAGGTATATATGCATATATGTGTGCACGCATGTGTGTATGCATTTATGTTAGGATTTACCTTTAAAAGAATTACAAAAATGAAAACAATTTGCAATTCAGAATCAAGACTATGCAATTGAATTTCGACATCATTTATATAGCTGTGTATTTATTTGAATACATCGTGTATATCTTACATTTCCACAGTTATTTTACAAGCGTATACTGATAATTTCCTAATAAGCTGTCTGTCTATTTCCTGGTTTTCTGAGCGCTATCATCTCTAAATTGGTGCTGAAGCACATAGCCAAACACTGTAAAAATTAGCTGTGCAAAACAAAATATGTTATCTGTGTGAATTAACTACATACTTTTCATTAATACAAACGTTTGCTCAAGTAATCTTTAATATTATGTGAAATTCTTCTAGGAAACTGATCTCTATAAAATAGAATGTCTTTTCACTGCACCTTGTTTAGTTATGTTTTTGTGTCTTACTAATATCTTGGCAAGAATAATTCAGTAGTTTTTCTATCCTTCCGTGAATGGTATCATCCTCAGTTATATTTTTGTAGCATTGCCCACAAATTTGGTCTTTTCTAGCAATCATTGGTTATCACATTTTGTCAATAACATTTTATCTAATTCTCACATGCATGCTTATGTATTTTTGTATAAATGTATGTATTATGAGTATCACTTTTTTCATTTTATAAATTCTTCGTACATAGATGGAATTTTTATAAAATCTATTGTTGGCTGATGAGCCACTGTCAATCTTTTTCATGTAAACATTGATATAAGCTCTACATAAAACATATTTACAGAGTACCCCATAACGATTTTCCCATTGATACTTCATGACACTTCAAAATTAACTTAAAATAGCATTATGAAATTCATCACATATCTTCTAATGTAAATGATCAATCCATTGCAATAATTACATTTCAAAATGACCACCTTTCGTCTTGGTCATAGCCTGCAAACAAGTGGTCACTGAGTTGCATGAGCGTAGTACTATCTCTTTATCTAACTTGACCCATGAAGACAGAAGGGATTTCTTCAGATCTAACCAGATAACAAATTCCACGAGATTGATGTCTGGACTTAAGCGAGGCCATATCGCCTTGTCCACAAAATCGTTGAAATGTTCTTGGCACTACCTCTGTGTCAAATTGGATGTGTGAGCCGGAGCTCTATTTTGAGTGATGATGTAACGGTCACCAAAGGTTTCTGTGATCCATGGTAACACTTTCTCATCCAACTTTTCCATATAAACTTCACTGCTGACTTTGACGCCAGCAACGATAACGATCAAGGAAGACTTGAACCTATCAGATGCAACTGCCACCCACACCATGAGTGAAGCTAACTTCTGACGCCGTAAATTCCACATGCTACCTTCGGGCAAGTCTCCTGCATTACGTGCATAAAACCTGTCATTCTGCCTGTTGGCAACTGCTTCCACTGAGATCTTCCCGTCGGACCAGATCAACACTATGTTAGCTGCGTACTTCATCTTAGATAACATAGTTTTACCTTTTCTGGGGCATTTCTTTTTAAAAGCTGCTAAAATTAACTGCCGGGATCGTTTTATGTATGCACTTAGTTTTAAGCCTTCTTCTAAAAAAATCCTATACATTGTCGATTTCGAAATACCAAGAGCTTTTGCAGTTTTTTTGCACTTCAGTGAGGATTTCGGTTCATTCACTTCTTCATTGCTTCAAAAGTTTGTTTCGTACGAACTGATCATTTCCTACCAGGAATTGGCTTGCTAAAGGTAGTAGCGGACTCCGTATATCGTCTCTAGATATGGAACACTGATTTACGACATGCATTCAACTGTTTCGTTATGTCCTTGTTGCTCACTCTAGCTGTTTTCAAAGTGACACTCTCGTCACGTTTTGATTTTGACGCCATGTTTGTTTACAAGCCTGTTATAGGCAAACGAAACAACAGACTTATGAACAAAAGGTATATGCAAATCTTTATATAAAATGTAGATAATATTACCTCTCCCGATATTCTTTAGGAAGAGTTTTAAACGTGAGTAGATCTCTCTGGGATGCCCTGTAGCTATTCTTCGCTTTAATTTTAAATTCAACCAAATTAGCTAGTTAGAAAGTCTCTATATGAGATGACAGCAGTAACTATACTGAGATGTAATGTATATCACCACTTAAACATGGCTGTTCCGTAGAAACCAACCTTACTTCTATGTTTAACTCCAGGAGGACGCCTCTTCCAGCTGGGTTTTCGGTGCAATCTTCCCCTGTTAAAAATAGGAGCAACGTCATTTCCTGCAGAACAGCCATCTCTCCGTGGTGATAGACATTACCTCTCTGTATAGTTACTGCGCTTTTCACTTATAAAGTTTTTCTAACTAGCTGATTTGCTAGCTGCAAGGTCAGTAACCGTTTGTCGTTTGGTGTTTTTTTTTATATATTGCGAGCTGGAGTGGACTATTGCTATCTCTAGCGGGCAAGTATCCAACAACGAGGATGACCAGAATGAAATCGAAACCGTACAGTCAGATGGTCGCGTGGTTAGAAGATGGTTGAAGTGCATTCCTCTGCTCGTAATATAAATCGGAATAACCAGCTACATGAGGCGTCCTCCTGGGAACAGCCATGTTTAAATGGCAAGAAAGATTAATTCTAAATTGTTTTTTTTTTATAGTTTCAAATGCACCTAACAAAAACATTGATATGAGTTCATTGATATGTACATGTGATCATGTTTGTAGCTTTTATGTGTGTTACAGTATGGGCGTTTATGTCTGTGAATACTTGACTGTATTGTATTTAACAATTATCGATATTTACATTGATTTGGCTATGTATAAAGAGCCTTAGACTGCAAGCAATCCATGAGTTGTATTGCTAATAAAGAATTCACATCAAAAATAGGGGAGATTTTATAAAAGGAATATAAGAAATGGATGATAGCTTTTATTGAATAATTTTAGCTGCAGACAGTTATTGCCGAATATACTTTTAGTATGTTTAAGTTCTGTATAAAAGTTTACGAAACTAACATTAGTCATAGGGCAGTATGTAATCAACAACGGCAATACAGAGAATGTATTTTAAGTGCAACTTAAAATATATATTTCCCTAAGCTACTATAATTTTTCTGTATATTATTATTGATTTCATTGGTTTGCTGCTTATCCTTTTATGTCATTACAAGTGTACAATATATTTATCATGGTCACTATAAATTCATCTTATTTAAGTTTTGAGACACTTTCTCAGTACTTCTGTGTCGTCTATAAATCTTTGCTTTTATATTTCCATGCCCTCGCATAATTCTTTCTTTTGACACTAAATTCCTAAGATGTGCATTCATCAAATAGTTTTATCATTTTCCGTTTAGATATTTTCAATTTTTTTCTTCTTTTATATAACTTGGCTGTTTTATTATATTTTAAAAGCTCTTTTTTATCATACCGTTTTATAACAACATTAATACAAATAATAAATTCATTCAAATGATTTTCGGATTAACCTTTATTATACATGGGATAAAACCATTATCTTTTTGCATAATAGATTTGACTTCTCTGCCACGTATAATGATGTCATATAATGTTTCCAAAATATGATTAGAGCTTATTTTACATTTTATTTGTACTGCTGGATTCAACAACGTTAGCATGATTCCATTGGCGCATGCCTTCGAAATGACTGTTCGTGGAGTCATTTTAGGTTTAATATGTAGTGTCTAGGCTGGTTGTGGATGGGCTCATGGTTACAGAAGTTGGAAAGTGGAATAAAGGGCTGTAACATATACATACGAGGTAGCCTATTTTGTCGAAACAGTAAGCAGGTGTTTAGAAAGTAGAAAGTGCGACCAAAAACTAAAGCTGGGGCGCACAAGATTTGTCCTTGAGTGGAACAGAACGAGCTTCAGTAAATCATGTCTAGATGATGCGATCTGAGGGAAGGCAAGTTATCCAAACGAAGAGAGTGGGAATAATTCCATTGACGGGAAGTTTCCATAGGAAATATGTGTGCGGAACGCAGCCAGAAGCTTTACTTATGTCTGGAGCAACATTACGGAGTCCAGCGAGTTTCTCTATATCAGTGGTGGATATAAATCTCAAGTGGATTAGGAGGTAGGGTAGCCGTATTGATTGTCGGAAAGTGAAAGGGATTCATATTGTTGGAAAACTTTATTGTTAATTACATTTTCCATTACCTAGAAATGGCAATTAAATCTACATATATTAACTCCATATTCGTTTACAATTTGTTTATGTTACCAACATAACCTTTTAAGTTACCATGTTAATGGTTATCAGTTGCGACTGGATAACTCGTATTAAGACTTGGCCGAATGAACATTTGCTCCAAATATTGAAATCATTAGATATTGTCTTGATTCTCAGAACGAGGGTGCTTCTGACTATAACTAGTTATCTCATTTTATGTGATGTGTGAGATGAAGGTGTTATCTCAAGCAGGTTGAACGATAAGGAGGAAGATCTTTCGCTATAAGATTAAACTAAGTCTGTGACGATATTGAGCATATGCCTAAATATTTATCATGTTCGACCTTCATTAATAACTATTATGTACAGAATAACATCACTTTTCATGTTGTAAGAGCAATGATAATACATGACTAAACTAACTATAAGATGTTTTATTTAAGGCGAAACTGTATATTACTCGTTAGGTTAATATAATAGAAAGTAAATATAACAGAAAGCAAACACTTATTTTTGTTTGTACAGTATCTTAAATGCATAAAGTAATCTTTTATATGTGATGAGGTTTATCAATTTCCCTTGTACATTTAATATGTATTAAGAAACCTGAGATTCTTCAGAATACCATATTGCATAGCACAACCTATTAGTAAAAAGGCATTCGTTAATTTATTTACAGTGATTCAAAGAAGCAAAATCATAAAAGATAAACGTGCAAAGTGCAAATGCGCCAACATGTGGATCTTTAATTTCTTGTGCATAGGATCATGTACTCTTAAAAGGAAGCGTTTTTCATGATTTAGAGCCGCGAGATGCAATACGTAAATAAATAAATATATAATCACCAAATGTATTCTTGCAACACATGCTTAAGTAAAGTGAGATTATCGAGAAATCTATTACATTTATGAGCACAAGTACACGAAATGAGAAAAAGCTTGTCATGTTTATTGTCTGTTTTGTTTTGTTTTTTCTTTCTCTTTGCCGCTGATGAAGAATCTAGAAATCATGATGAATACGAGCTTATAAAAAATATCAAGACTACACTGAAAATTCTCAGAAGTTGTTTCCTCTTTTCCAGGAATTTCATTTGACCCATTAATTCCTCATTTCATTAATAAGAACTTATGCGTTTCATTAATGGTAAAATGAAACTTATCTAAAGTGTTTACTTATGTTTTTGGTTTTTCATTTGTTCCATCATTACTCTAAACGAACTAATGGATACATATATATTCTAAATCTAGAAAATTCAAGTGAGCATAAATTTTTCTTAAACTAGAGATAACTCTCTTCCCTCTGGTTTTTATATACTGAAGATCTTAAAAAAACTGGGTCATTTAATAGCATTTTTTTCCTGAGCATATAAAAACTTTTCTCTTTTCTCTTTGTATACAAAATTACAGGAAGCGCAAAAAGGTTTGTCATTGCTTATCAATATGTTTTACGTATAAACTGATACGTTAACTATCATTTTTATAGTACCTAGCTTCTTTTAGTGGTTGAAACAATTTTAATATTGCTAAATTTGTATCATTTTGTTTAGAAGAAGGGTGATGTGTAGTAACGTTCTGTCAGTGCATTGAGACACGATGTTGAGAATAAACACTTGCAAGTCGGTATTATCACAATGAAAAGCAACGACATAATTATCTACTTATAGATGTTGTAAATATGAAAATAAAGGATTGACAACAGTTCTTAGTATAAGTGTTAGTGTAAAACAGCATAACGATAGAAGAGACAGTGGAATCAAGTGGATTATTCGTAGATAGAATATTTCTCTTAAGCGCAATAAAAGAAAGTAGCAGTAGTTCAGTACCCACTATTATAATTTACTAAGCTTGATAAGTGGAGCTAATATTAACAGTAAGATTTGCGTCTTACTTATTTACCAACCTATTTCTTTGCTATTACTTTAGAAAGCTATTCTTTGTAGAATGTTTACTATGCTACTGACGATATAATTTCATATATTTATCTAAAATTACTTTGTGTCACCATGCACATAGTACACTGTAGAAAATAATTTTACTGAACTAATCTAAATATAATGCCGTACATAATGTTACAAAATATGAATTAAACACTTACTTAAATAAATAAAAAAACATTAATGATTTGAATTTTATAAATTTTAGCCCGCAAAACTTTTAAATAAGTGACGCTTAATTCGTCTGTTTGTAGTTGCAGATTAGGTTCTCATACAAGCTAACACACACTACTTTCCTTGGTATTAGCTTTCAAATGATACTCGAGCATTCATACACCAAACCATTGAAGAATTCTGTACGTGGTCTCTGCCATGCTGGAAATAATAGCTAAATCGCCTTCAAAAATGTGGCACAATATATATATATATATATATATATATATATATATATATATATATA
>NC_068984.1:62692353-62700470 GCF_001194135.2 Octopus bimaculoides
ATATATAAAGAGGAATATAAGATAGTATGATTTTAGATTAAATTTTCCAAGTAAATATCTGAAACATGTTCTCAGTAAGGATACTTTAGATCATACGAGGGACAAACAAACGAGAAAATATAAACTTTCTTACGATTTACTCTCGGTCAGAAGAATTTTCGAGTCTCTCATTTCGTTTCATGCTATAATCTAAAGAGAAAGATGCTCCATTCATTCAAAAGAATAAAAAAAAAACAACTGACTTCAACATTGTAAGTTTTGTACATATAGTAACGCTCTTAATATCAATCAGACAAAATATTGTGCGGTTTTCCTTGGTAAAAAGAAGTGTTTGAACAAATTTGGCGATGGATGCGAGTTACCCTGATTAATTCTATACAATGAGAGAACTGTTTGGTGAGCCTAGATGCAAGTGTATTTTGCACGCTTCAACTCATATCGAGTTGCTTTAACTCTACTTGAATACGCTCTGTTTTGTTTACAGCTCTACGTGCACAAAGTTTTGCAAACTGGTTACATTTCAGAGCCTCTTGTCCTCTAGAATTACATGCAAGCCCCTCTTCAGTGAGAAACCATTCATCATTCCCAATACTTTGTTGGAGATATTTTCAGACGCAGAGAAAACGATTTATCTATTCCTATGGGGAAATGCCACTGAATATCACAATTCACAAGCCTTCTTTGGATTCTTTAAATATTTATTCTAAAGCAGATGATTCAAGCAAAAAGGTCTCTAGCTATTAATGTTGTTATTGTTGTTGTGGCTACATTCCTTGTTTCTGTTGATGCCTGTTATTTCTGTTCAGCCCAGATCATCAATGATATAACCGAGCTATGTCGAAAGGCTTTTCAGTTATGAACATACCGTCTTCTTTGCATGGCTATGCTTGCATTATTGAATGCATTATTTCCTGACGGTAGGTTGCTTTTTAACGAAGATTTAGCTGCTGTCTCTGCTACATATGTCGCGGGGTGGGTGGGTATGAATAATGTAATGGATATACTTTCGATTGTCTTCTTCTCCACATTCAGTGTTCAATGTTTCCTTAATATCATCTCATTTGCTATCTTTTCAGGAATGTGTTTGCCTTCTCTTTCTTCTAGGTACGTTTTTATTGCTCTGTGATTATTAGTTTGATATATCTACCAGGCTCCTAATCCATTTCTGACAGAATAAGTATACCACATAACAGACTTACGAGTGTGATTTTAACATGTTATGGCCACATTATGTTTTTTCATACATATGTCATTATATATGTTTATGTTTGATTTAATTCTAAATTCTAGCTTTTGAAGCTATACTACCACTCTCTACACTGTCCCTCCACATTTTCGAAGGAGAAAATTGAGAAAGGTATATCACATTACATAATATTGTTCTTGATATCCTATGCCTGTTAAAAATAGTGGAAGTCGTGAATGATACTCTCAAGACTATGAAAAATATTAGGGAAACTTTTAATACTGAATGTGAACAAATCAACAATGAAAGGCGGATCCATTACATGATCCCCCACTCACCTGAGTGTGGCAGAAACAGCAGCCAAATCTTCCTTAATAATATAATAACATATGTATGCAAAGACGTAATGCTGGCCGTAAGATGCTAAAATAACATTCATAAAACTGTTATATGATATACCTATCCTGTCAGAAATGTATTAGCGACCTGGCACATATATTGAAATAATAACCACAGAGCCATAAAAATGTACCTAGAAGGAAGAAAAGGCAAACACGTTGATAAAAAGACATCAAATAAGAAGATGATTAGCTTCAAGCTTTAGATGAGAAATAAACGGAAAGATTGAAAAATTAAGCAAAGCTAAAATCATCATGAAGCACTCCAAAATATTCAGGGACTGGAGTCATAAATACTTCCATAAAAACTTTCAAGTGTCATAAGTATTTCCTTAAGTATTTTACAAGGGTATAGTGAAATATATATATCAATGATACAAAGGCCCAAGGCTAAATCCAGGAGCAAAAGATGTATTTGTAGCTACACAGGATCAACGTCTAGCCATAAATGCTCTTCACTTAAAATAATGAAACTGCAATACTGTTAACCTTTGAATGATTATAAAAATCACTGACCTTATCTTATCCATGTATCCAGTTCTAACAACACTAGAATATATAAAGTCTTGAGAAATTATGTTTCAGTTTGTATGAATACCATAATGAAATCGATAATGAAAAGTCATAAATGAAAAAGTAAGAGGGAATTATTTCAAAATAAACAAATGACACTGAGAACAACTTGAATTCAAAGAAACATGGAAAAATAGATCCACACGAAACGTCAAAGAGTCAATTGCTATAAAAGCGACAACGAACGATAAATTTCGCAGGAGTTCGATTTCAACTGGAAACCATTTTCATCAGACACAAGGTCAAAATATAATAGAACATAGAGGTGTTTTAATTGAAAGGTAAATATATAAATTCTGAGGAGGAGTATGGGAGATAAAAAGGTCACCACACTTTGATTCAATACAACAAATACATCGTAGTAGTGGTGTATCACTGGTATAAATATTAAAAACTTACATCATGTATTGACTGCCTATATAATTTTGGCAATGTTATGCAATGGTGGATTCTGAACAAAATTACCACGAGTAAGGTAATCCCAAACAAGCGATACTTCAAATATGGCATGAATAAATGATCGCTAATTTTTCAGATACTCATAGTAAGTTACAAATGCCCTTTCATTATATAAAACGAAATGACACACTCTCTCCTAACCTGTTTTGACTGATTCTCATACATTTAAACATATAAAATCTAATGAACAATTCACACTTGTTTGTTTATGGATGACTTAAAGATATCTACTGTAAATTATAACCAACGTGAAACATTGGTAGAGATATCGCACGGGTTTCCTAGTGGAGGTAGATACAATGGTACACATTTTAGTTTAGACACGCGGTGAAGGCAAACTTGAATAAATGAATATGTAAATATAAACTGTAATATAATTTCACATAACGAAATTAAGATAGAAAAGTAAATCAATCACAGATTTATAAATACATATGAATTGATCTATACAAAATAAAACGCTCAACATTTGGGGAATGACTTTTAGAAATACATAAGAGTAATATGTAAAAAAATTACATGTTTGAAATGACCTATATTCGGCATGCTAGATCTATTAATAAATTTATTGTCACATGATTCTAAACTGGATTCCAAATGAATTAGAACAAAGCAAATTAGCAAAGATACATTTAAATACATGATTCGTAACTGGACAGAGAAATATTATATAAAGAACGCATACATAGACACACTTCCATCTGCAACAAGAAAACAGTTAAAATATATATCCTATATATCTATCGTAGGGCTATAAAAATAACTATGAAGCAATAAGGAAAAAAACAAATATACAAAGTATCACAAAGCACTAACACAAACATATATAGAAAAATGTTTCCCTTCTTCACGGAAGCAATCAACGTGACACGCAATGGGATTAAACCCGGAACCATTTGGGTTGGTAGCAAGCGTCTTACCACACAGCCAAGCCTGCGCTAATTTATACTTTACCATACTAATTGTTTTGCATTATATCTTTTATCATACACATGAGGTAGGTATATACATATGAGTATTGATGCTTAATTTTTGAAAGACTTCTTTTTTAAAACAGTTAATTCATCAATTGTTGGACTCAATATATAAATTCTTGTTTTAATATTATATTGCATAAGACTCTTTTCCACTGCACCATATGTCCTCTTTTCGTTTTCAGCTGAAAATATTAAGTTCTTACTTACCTTGTTGTGGGAGGCCTTAATTTAATGGTTAATATGATAATATACATTGCAATATTTATACGAGAATATAATGCCAGAAAATGTTTATGTGTCCATGCAGTGCATACACAAACAACATTGTACGTTTTCTGCGATTGATTCCAGTTGCCGTAGTTGATCCCAATACTTTTGGAAAGTGAAATGGCAATATTTATTATGTGGCTGTATTATTATTTTTCATATTCTAATGTTTTAATAAGTCTTATGTATGCCTTGCTTGTACTACCAGGTATATCATCTTGTTACTGAACTGCAGGTACTATTGTATTTCATGGATGTTTATTGATGTTCCTTTGATACATAGGGTTTGTTTTCTTGTGGAATTTATTCTGTTGTAACTGTTGTTTTAGGCGTTTGTTTGTTTCGTAGAGTATGCGCCATATGCGTTATCGTTTTGTTGGGCTGCAGTTGCGCTTCGTTTCTGCTCTCATATTGGAGCCTTATATTTATGCATTTTAATTTCGAGTGTAGATGCCCGATGCATGTGTTGTTGCTATATATTACTAGTGTGTCATAAGTGTATCAAGAGTTATGAGTCTTAAGGTTTGAGTGGACTTCAATTGTGTAAGAGAACGAGTTACAGAATATTATTCATTAATCACTGAGAAAAACATTCCTTGCTTTGTTAGTCTTACGTAATATGTTTAGTGATTCTCTTATTAGTTGACTTTCTATTGGTTACGTTTATGCAAGACATGTGCTATTTGCTAATATCATCTGATTAACCATTTAGGTTTCAGATTACTGTGTCAAATATTACGTTTAGTTTTGAATTAAGCATGCATTATCTTGTCACTTCAAGATTTTGATATGATTATTTACTTTTACACTGACATTGTAGAATAGTTATGAAAGGCAGCAACTGGCCAGTCTGAATATAAAGCATGTAGGATACTTTGGTCACATTTGGTCGGTTTGAATGCTAAAGGATCAAATTAATTGCTTTGTATGAGAGGTACCGTGTCTGTGTTGTGGTCTCTGCCTAACAAAATTTCTGTTTGGATTGTGAGCAGATGGTCTTTTTTTAATAATATACTTGCACAAGTTCTTCATTATTCTATTTATTGTTCCAGTTATTGGTATGTTTACTTTTAGGCCTTAAATGTAGCTTATGTAATTATAAGATATTTGTACTACGAAAGTTTCTCTATCTTGCCAGGTGATGTTTTGGTTAAAAGGTATGACATATGAATTCTTGTACAGACACAAACGGTCAACTCCTTGACTGTTTTATTCGGTCGATTTAGTTAGATTTCCTGATGAAGCTTGCATAAATTATCTGTATGATTGTGATCAGGCCACGTGTTTTATATATAATTATAGCATATATGCGTTATAATACCGAATGTCAGCTTATTTCTTAGTAGATAATATAGCTGCAGATTTGATCGCGTTTTTTTTATATAACCTGGTTTGTCAAGAACAGAATGTACACGGTCTGCATTTGGCTGCTTCTTCTTTCCACTACGTTGCTTTGTATTTATTTATGGTTAAGTACAGCTAAATGTGAGACCTACTACTTCTCTGTTTGAATCTTGAGCTCTGGTTTACGGCTATTTCATGGTCTGTATATTTAATAGCTTTTCACGTCAGGTTTCCTTTAGTATAATTTGGAATATCACTTTGATTTTGTTGATATGTAAATATTTTCCTTCGGTGTATTTTGTTCTAGATCGTGCGTTACAGTTTATTTATACATTGATAAAAAATATTCTTTATTCCACATACAGCATTATAACATTAAATCAATTTATGTTTCAAATACTTTTCTACAACAAAAGAACTATCGTTTGTTGGCTGTTAAATAATTAGATCATAGTTCATTCCTTTTGTCTTCGGTGTACATTAAATATAAATATATTATTCTTTTCGTAGGAAAACAGAGAATGGATTTGTACTTCCCTGTATTAGCTTCCTAACATCTCTAATCAAATTAACTTACAATTTAAGGTGAGAATGTTCTTTTAAACGTAATGGAAACTGCATGTATAATTAGTATCCGTATTTCTAGCATTGTTTTCAGGTTTCACATTGCTCTTTCCCTTACATGGTATATTTTCTTCTTGGCCTCAACATTTCTGTGGCATATTTTATGAGTATGATAGTAACCAAAATATTTTTTGGGTAGTTCTTGTCTGAGACATTTTATTTTTGTTCCCGAGTACGTATTTAATTTAATGCTTCCGGTTTTAATGCATTTACTTTCCCATTTCGTAGTATTCGCAAAATTCTCTCATCCAATACTTATGCTCATGTCATTATTGGATTCATGAATGTTTTCTCCAGATCAGTGTTGTTATCTACATCATGAAAATCATTCATATTTTTTCCACTGCTTTATAACTCTTGGCGGTTCATTCTAGAGATTTCTTTATGAAATCTGTAAATATGTATGTCTTTAAAACAATGGGTTTACTGCTTATTGATATCACGCCAGTTTTAATTATCTTCCATTTGACTCAATACTAAGCAATTCCCTATTTTCATATGACATAGTGGAATGTACACAGTATTCTATTGCATTTATTAATAATATGCTGAGAAATTATTAAAGAATTTCTTGTAATCAAACCGTAACATGTTGCCTATAATAGTCCAAATCTTTAGTAAGTGGAGGCACGTGGTTAGGGCGTTGGGCTCATTATCCTTTAGATTGTGGTTTCGATTCTGAGACCGGGTGACAAGTTGTGTTCTTGAGCAAAACATTTCATTTCACGTTGCTCCAGTCCACTCATCTCGCCAAAATGAGAAATCCAGTGACGGATCGGCGTCTCGCCTAAGTGGGGAATATATACGCCATGAAACCGGAAAACTGGCCCTTACTTGTCGGTATGACTCGAGAAGATAACTGTAACTACCTTTATCAATCTTTAGTAGTGGTTCTTGCTGCTATATATTTCTTCTCTGTCCTATTTATGCACTTTCGGTTATTTCTATGATCAGTCAGCACGGCCTTCTTTATGAATGTAAAGGAATTGCAATTTTGGAGCCAATTATAGACCTGTTTTTTGGACTAACCCCAATGGTTTTGGTTGTGAGAAATCAATATGATCTTCTCCTCCAACATCTATTCATGCCTTGACACCTGTTTGTTTATTCGTTCGGAAAAGTCTACTGCTAAATATTTGGGAATGCTTGACTGGTGTCTCAGTGAAAAAAACTGGTGACCAAGCGTTTTCCTGTTGCATGCAGTTTAGTTGCTGAATCCAATATCAGCTTTGGTTAGCCACGTCTGCTGTACCGTTTTATTTGGAACAATTTCCAGCAATGCCTTATATTGTGCTGAATTTTATTATCAGATCAAAATTCCAATGGAAATTCTGTTGTTCGTATTAGGTGGCACCGGAATTTTTTCTTAATAGCTCAATCAGGATAATTTTGATATTTTCGCTGTTTACTTCTGCGTGTTATATGGCAATTATTATTATTACTATTTTTCTTCTTTCTTCAAATTTTCTTCCATTTCTCGCCGAGTGTTTTCCGTACACCTAGGGCAGAGAAACTCGTTGTATGCTTTCCCAGTTCACACACGCAAATTCACAGGTAAAACATGTATTTAAGAAAAAAAAAGTTCATGAATGGATGTTGTTTTCACAGCGATAATGCTCTTATCAGTACACGAGTCGTTCCAGTTAGCACGACTTTTTGCACTTCCTGTAGGGATGGTAAGCCTGGTATCATTTTCAAATAGGTTTCAGTACCTTTTTTTTTATCATTCCTAGAGATCCTACAATCACAGGTATGGTAGTCGCCTTGAGGTGCCACATTTTTTCAATTTCTATTAGCAAGTCTTTATATTTACTGATGTTGTCAAATTCTTTCGCCGCTATATTATGATCAGAGGGAATACTCATGTCAATTAATAAACACATCTTCTTTGTCTGATCTTTTATAATAATATCCGGTTTATTAGCTTTTATAGTCTTGTCAGTATGTACGGGGAAGTCCCAGAGAATCGATACATTTTATCCCTCATTCACAGCTTCAGGATGGTGTTTATACCATTTTTCAGCGGTTTTGATTTTATAATGCTGACATATTGTCCAGTGTAAATACTGGCCAACTCTGTCATGTCATGTTTTATATTCTACAGGTGCTAAGACTCTACACCCTGAGATTAAGTGGTCTATAGTTTCAACCGCATCGTTACAAAATCGGCATTTTGGGTCAGCTCCATTTTTTATCACATTGGCTTGGTAGTTCCGGGTTAAAAAGCTTTGGTCTTGAACAGTCAATATGAAACCTTCACTCTCTGCTTTTAGCCCTGAACTTCGTAAC
>NC_068984.1:62702457-62715302 GCF_001194135.2 Octopus bimaculoides
ATGGAGTGGTTCCCTATCATTCATATTTGTATGCCCTACAACTGCAAGCTCATTCAGAACTTCCTGCTTCATTTCAGTGATAGATTTTCTGTGTTGTTCAGCAAATATGTGGTCTTCAAATTCTGTTTCGACATCATTTTCCTGGCTGTTTTCCCTAGGGTCATTATATTCTCCTTTTTCTTCAGGCTCTTGAGTGGTTTAGGCAGATGGTCGCCTTTCAGTCAATGCTTGTGGTCCAACGTTCCTCTCCTCTGCTTCATTATTTCTTTCCTGACTTATATTTAGGTCATTCTCTACCGCTCTTTTAATAGAGGTCAATTCTGCATCTGTGAATCTGGTATTTCTGAGGATATCTCTTCTAACATTTGCTAACCTGTTTTCATCCACGTTTGGTCTGCTAGCTGGAGGAGTTTGCGGTGTGTTTCTCTTGGGTTGGCCTACTTAATGCAAAGTAATAAGCGTATATTACTTCTTTATATTGTTCCCAGATCCATTTAATTCTTTTACATTTTTGATTTTGTGGTCGGTGTGGTGGTGAACTTTGGGGGCTTAATTTGGGACAAATCCCATCTAAGTGACCTTCCAGGTTCGTATTCGAGGAAGATATTCTGCCATTTGAAAATTTTTCGTCGTCAGGCTGACAGATACCTGACAGGCGCGCTTCCATTATAACCATTGGACAAGCGATTTGGTGTACTGTTTGAATTTTTTTTTTAAGTAAAGTTAAATAAATGAAACCCCAAAGAATTTCTCTCAATACATAGCTATGGTTTTCCCCACTACTTCTGCTCGTGATTAAAATGCACATCTCATCAGCCACCAAAGAACATGTTCAACTGGTTAAAGGCAGACAACTGACAGACAAATCTGTGGTATTGAGCAGAATATTTGATGTGGCTCACCGTTTATACTAAGACAAAGCATTGTACATGATAACACTTCCAATCAGTTAAGATAAAAAGAGGTTTGGGCCACTGTCTGGTACTGCATCAGGGCATTTGTTATTATTTTTATTATTATTATTATTATTATTATTATTATTACTATACGATCTACAAAGCCTTTACTTATTATCATTATTATTATTATTATTATTTTTATTATCAGTAGTAGTAGTAGTAGTAGTAGTAGTAGTAGTAGTAGTAGTAGTAGTAGTAGTAGTAGTCATCCTTGTCGGTATCAGTATTGTTGCTGTTACCATTGCATTCAGACGCTCGCTCACCATCGTCAACGTCATCATCATCATCGTCATCACCACCACCATCATCATCATCATCATCATCATCATCATCATCATCATCATCTACATCACCGTCATCATCATTTTAGCATTTGTAAAATAAATAAATATATTTCGTTTAAACTGCAGTTTAGATTCAATCATTTCACCCTTGTTTACAGAAACACCATAACATACTATACTAAGTTTCTGAAATATTTAACCATTTTAACACCGAAATGTAAAATAGAAATCTTCATTTGTGTGTGGGTGAAGATATACATTTATAAGAATGTGTATGTAGAAATAAATGCGCAGCTGCGCTGAATCTGAAAGACTATCATGATTTCACTTATTGAGAAATGTATGAATGTTGCACAGGAACATTTGTCTTCTCCAACAAATGCGAAATCATATGCTTCTGCAATAAATGTATAAAAGGAACAGCTGAAGCAAGTTGGGTTTGGTAGAGGTGATAACATCAAAAGCATAGACCTGAAACTCTGTATAGGAATAAAAACTGCTTCTATACGTCCATCTAAACATAGAAATCGGTTCTTAGTTACGGTAAATATCTATGGAAAGCCTACAATGACTCAGTCTGCCTGGAAGATAATGAAAAACCCAAATACAATACTTTCAATAGAATTGATTAAAATTAATGTTGAAACAAATATTCCTGAAAGAAAACAAAGAGAAATATTGGTAATAATTTTGCCACGGACAGTTTTATTTTACAGAAATAATGATGTATTCTTGGTTTATATGTTTTAGAATAGCTGGAATTTGCTATAGCTTAGCTATTTTCGTTGAGACTTTTTTTTATCTTGAACTATAGTAATGGACATTCACAGAAACATCCCATTTATATGGCTTCTACCTATTGTTCTAAATAGACTGAAAAATTTAGCGTTACACTGTTGTTGTTTTTGTAGTATTTTTATAATTTTTCTTTATATCTTGTTTAGCATTCAGAACCAAACTTAGTTTCACCAACTCTGTTCATGTTTGATAAAAAATATTTTTACGGCTGAATTTTTACATCAGGTATTTGTAAAATACATATCAAATATAAAAAACTTTTTTAGGTAATAAATTACTAAAAACGTTTAATGATAGATGATGCTAAGTAACTAATTTACTAAATTTAACACAATTTAATTCGCCAAGAATACGGATTCGTTTTCAATGTCTGAAATGATATTTTTTTCCGAATTTCATTTTATAAATTTTAGGATTTTGTATAGTAATGCGTATAACATGTTAAATCAACTGAACGTAGAAAGGAGCCCACGTAATCATTACACAGACGTGAATAACATCCCATTCACTTATGATGCATGGTTGTAGTAATTTTTCGAAAACCTGTAGATTTTATGTCCGGCATTCATACATTTTGCACTTGCTATTTACGAAATTCTTGTTCCAAGCTCCACACTAAGAACAGCATTCACTAAAGCAAAACTACAATAAAATGAATCTGGAGACACGGTCATCGTTTCTCTTTTTGCGTCTTACATTGTTCGACTATAATTTCTTTGAAACAACAAATTGTTGCGAAAGGGATATGTCGAAAATTTCATTGAAGCTATGTTGTCACTCTTGTATCTAATCGTGGATTGCTGTGATGATATGGCTGTTGTAGTTGTGTTGTGATTATTATTGTTTAGGATGAGAACAATTCCAAAGGAGCTGACATGTGATTCATGTGGTAAATCAATCTAATCAATAGTTACCTTCAATCTAAGTTCAACTAATTGATCATTGCTGTAAGAATTCTAAAGATATTTCAGTTCTATTTCGTGCAGGTCGAGTGACAACATAACCACTGAATCATTGTGACTTGACCACATATACACTTAATCGTTGTCACTTGATACTTGCTAATATTGTAAACATAAATAAAAATATAATGGTGTCAAACTAGGCCAAACATAACGATAAGTCTCTCCATAATCTACAATCCAGTTTCTTTTCCCCTTCAGAATTGTTTCAGTCTATATTATATTTGATTTTGAGTCTTAATAATGATCTGAGATATTACACATTTAATGTGGAAAATGTCTACATTAAATTTTATGAGTTTTATTCCTTTGGACAAACAACACTTTAACCCTTGTCTACCAAAGAAAATCCATGTCACTAATTACCAACTGGGTCCAATGTACTCAATATTTTCCTTTTAATTAAATTTTATTCAAACTACCACTATTTCTTAGCCATATTATATATGCTATCAGGTGAATGAAAAATTACTGTTTTTCACAAATCTTAATAATAAAATACAGCTTACAGAATATATTATAAATTCTAAAAAATTACAAAAATACAGAATTACGATTCTTCATGTCAGTGAAGCGGAAAACATTGGAATGTTCTTGGTAAACGTGGATATTACAACTCTTAGATATAGTGTGAGTTTTCCTGCGTTTTAGGGCCACGCAATGAACAAATTTCTTTTTTCTTTAGCTGAGGGAATCTCAAAGGAGGTTGAAGATCGTCTTCTTTTTTTGTTTGCTACAGAAATGCTAGCGGGACTAGAAGATTGTTTGTCATGTTCTTGCTTAGCATTAGCTACAGCAAGCTCCTTTCCTAACTGAATTAGGCACTGTCATCTTTTATCCTTGAAACTTTGCAAGTGAACGCTTTAGCAACACTGAAAGCATTTACTGCACTTATATCAATCATATTGTGGAATATAACCATAGGCCACCTCAGAGTCATTCTTTTGATTTTGCATGTGTATGGCCCTAACATCTTATCTAGGGTACCTCCTCCTCCTTTTATTTTGTTGTAAAAAATAATAACTTCAGGTTTCTTTTCAGCACCTTTTGAATCAATTGAAGTCTGAGACTGCATTGTACTCATAAGTGTGACTACATATTTTTTCTTGGGACAATAAGGCAGGATCATAGAATCATTTTGAAAAATCCAAATATTGTGCTGTTGATTTCTCTTTCTTTTCCATTTGTGAAAGCACTTGGAAGTTCAATTCTGTTCTTTCTAATTGTTCCAAATAAAGTAGTTTTCTTGCTAAGCAGCTTTTGACCCAACCCTAAACTTGTAAAGCAATTATCACAAGTTATATTGCGACCAGTATTTTCAAGTTTTTTTTACAAGGTCTTTAACAACTCATGAAACTTCTTTTTACTGGATGTTTTCCAGTGTAGATTTACATTATCCAGGCATAAGATGTTTCACTGTTGCATATTGCTCAAATTTCAATTCCATATCTTCCTGAATGGGCAGCACCATCTGAATCAAACTAATTCTTCATCAGTTGTCATGCATGAACTTGGAACATATCCATCTTGCAAATTATGATTCCACATTTCAAATACTTTTCATATGGGCTCCAGTTTATCACAACTTCTCTTTTTTCTTCTTGCACTAGCATCATCAAATCACAATACTTGTAAAATCTGTTGAAATCTTCCCGGTTAATACTTCTTGACTTCCATAACTGTGTGACATTTACTTGTTTAGATTTATAAATACTTATAACAATAATCAGTTCAATAAATTTCTTTAGTTCAGAGTGATCAATTTCCTTCCATTTGTTTTGTAAAGTACCTGACCGTCAACATTTGTCTATTTACCAATTACTTCAAGAAGATTCTGGCGCAGAAAAAATAGTAAAACATGTTTCAATGCCATCGCAATACATTTTAGTAAAACAGGATGGTCCACATTCTAGGCGTACAATATTGCAAGATGAAGTTCTTACTGCTGCTTGAATAAGAGGATTAGAATGCCAAACTTCTTGTCTGTCTCTAGAAACATATTGCTCATTTATAACCGGAAGCCTTGCAAGAAATAGCTTTTGAGTATCTTTATCTTCTGATGACAAAAAACTTAAAATCCCTTTCACCATCATCTTCAGAGCAATAGAAAGAGTCACTACTATCTTCTTCCCATTTTTCATCTAATTCCAGCAATCATTTCGGTATTTGGTCTTCACTCAAGTTTTCGTGTTTAGGCATATTGGAAAGCACAACTGTACTATATGAAGCTTGATAGCAGATTGAAAGGCAGATATTGCTCTCTCATAAATTTACATATACTCTGGTGAAAGATGATGCAACATATTGTAAGAATTGCCTCATCACATAGAAATATTGCACCAACCTATAACTTATCAGATTCAAGGTGATGCAATACCACACACATTTACAGGAATATTTTCATAAATTTTCGTATTTTATCTACAATTCAGCAAATAAATTGTATACAATTTTATCTATTTTATATCTGATAAATATCTAGGAAAATAATATTTGATACTGCTTTTATTCTTTTTAGAATGACAAGAGTATTGTCTGAACTAGGTTGAAGGGTCCAGTGGACCCATACAGTAATTAATGTATGAAGTGAAATTTTCTAGCTTTTATGAATATATGGAAAATTTCCCATTTGACAAATGAAAGAAAGTGAAGAAAAAAATAAGTGTCACGAGAAATCAGAAGAATCAAATAGTGTAATAGGTAAGGAAAAGCAACTGAAAGAACTGAAATATGGTCCTTTGGACCCATTGGTAGACAGAAGGTTAATGTATAAACCGAATAACAATGCGATTGTGGTGAATGTGATTTCATCAACGTTATTAAAAAAAGGAAGCAAAGTTAATTGGTTCTTGTAGGAATATAAAACAGTATATACTTTGTATGCTGATCTTATGAGAGTAATGAATATTGTATTTATTTTGTTTTTTTTAAATAAGAACTAGATCGAAATTTTTAGAGAAGTATTGTAATCACTCGAAGCAACCATGAAATAAAGTTATTTCAACATATCTGAAATAATGCAAAGAAATTGGACACGAACTATAAAATTAGGAAATGTTTGTAATACATTTAACATGGTTCTGTATATTTTCTCCCTCCTTACCAATTTCCTCTGCGAAATAAATTGGGTAAAAGCTATATTTTTAATTCCTTATTTCCCAAAATGGAAGTATTCTTTCATTTGTTTGAAAAAAAATCACCACGAATCAATTGAAGATGTTTTATTACCTTAAATAATTTCGATGGATTCTTTGTGGAATATGTTAAAATTGGAGAAAATTTTAGATATTCATTTTTATATGAGATGTTTTACGTAAGCTTGATAAATGTATTTAGTATATTGGTTTTCTTTAGAGGTTTTTCTTATGCAACTATATTTAACTAGCTGCTTGATAACATTATTAAAATTGTTGGCAAATGAATTTTTAAGTTCGAAGTGGATGGACGTGTTGAAATCTATTTTCCGGCAAATTATTCCTTAATGTATGTGTAAATTGTTAGTTTCTGAAAAGCATTTCCAAAATGTATATTAATGATAGAGAACAGAAAAAGAAACTATGATATCAATAAAATATCGAGTCACGAAATAAAACATACATATACAAGCTCATCACAATATTGCATAGCAGTAAACATATTTGATAATGCGCATCCTAGAGGAAAACTTGCAAATCTTATATATTTAAATAACTATTGGTTGTTTGAGATATTGCATCTTGAATATAAGGTGGACTTCTTGAAAAGGAGAGATTGGCAACGAGCGGATATTAAACATTGGGATTTCAAAAGTATAACGACACTATCACTTCCTGGTTTATCCATTAGTTATATGAGACAAAATGAATTCGCTTCAGATAAATAGATCTATTATGCCTCATACTGATAGGTAATGTCAGGACGCACAAAACAGCCGCAAAACAAACCGAATGCTAATGTGTGTAAGGGGAAGTAAGTTACATAGACTGAATATTAGTTTGACCTCGTCAACATTTTCATCATGAAATTAACGCCAAAACTATTATAAGCTTCATAATATTCGAGATATTTCTCCTCCTTCTTGTCGTCATGATCATCGCAGTCATCATCTAGTGTATCATCATCGTTATTCCCATCGTCGTCGTCGTCATCATCACTATCTTTCACGATTACAGTAGTATCGTAATGTTTCTCTACAGAATCTATCTTTAATGAATGCCCCTCTATCTTGTCCCATTATTAGCATCGTTAATGCCATGAACATCAACAACCAAAGATGAAACAGCATCTGCAATCTAAGCTATCTTTTCGACGCTGGTATTACGAAAAGCTCTGAAATTTGCAGCCATGTAAGTTTGTACCCCTTCCATCCACACTACCATTAGCAAAGAATCTGCGCACTGTTCTTTCCAAGTTAAAATCCCTATGAATGATACGGTTGAAATATTTTCAGTTATGGCCATCATGTATATAATTATTAACAAATGATATATATAAGAATTACTTTATTCAGCGTAGCACCTTCCTCTAAATGTGGGAGTGGGAAGAAGCGTGTTTTGATTGCTGATTGAACAGTGTAGTAGCTATCTTTGCGTCATATGACCAAATCTTGGCTAAATCGGTAGACTGACAAATTACTTTTTGACTGTCTTAATAACGACTGTCGACAAATTCCATTTCGCTTAACTCGAAAAAACGATAGCATCAAGATACAAAATATTGATCTATTGTCAACTATGCTTTTCTTGTCTCACTTTCCAATCACTTCAAATAAGCTTCAAAATGTACGAAACAATGCGCTTTATGCCATTAAAATTTGTTCACAGACAACGTCTTAGAGAGCGCTGACAAAGTTAATAAATGTACTATTAGTTTTAATTATCTGTTCATGCGTAAAGTATACATTTGCAGAAGGATATCCCAACTCTGTAAGTACCGGCCTTTAAATGTGGATTATTCTGTGACAGCTAAGCACGTCAAAATCAACCAGAACACATCACTACACATCCATTACTATATATATAGCAGCAGTATCAATGACAGTATTTGCTACATTATTAGCCGATATGAACATCAGTTAAGAATAACTATTACCCAGCATATATTCAAGTCCATCTTGTTAGACGCTTCCACGGGCAAATGCTTGCATATTGGTTTACCAAAACAAACCGGATAGTAAAAACGTAATACACCATACATTACACATCATCATGTTTCCTTCCGTTATCAACTGCTGCATGCGAAGTGTATTTCTCAACTAATTTGAGCCCTAATATAAGTGCTAAGGTGAATCAATAGATCATAGTTGTTGTATTGTCGACGTGAAAGGACTTACACTAATTTCTATCAACAATTAACTTTGTAACCGTTGGTTATTAAATTTCCTCTTGATTGAATGGTTCCTCCAAATTTATGGATATCTAAATAATACCTACCAAAAAGATTTTACAGACGCCATACATATGTGATGGTATAAATAAATGCTCTTTTTGCATATTATTATCAGATTCGTTTACAATGTTTAATCATCCACATTGATGCCCAATTGGAAGAATAGTAGTTGATATATTCAGGTATTTCCAAAATATAACAAAATAAATAGTTACAACTGAGATTCAAACCACCATTCACTTCTTGAGGAAACTACGTTGCATTCAATGGTATTGTTTTCTGATAATAAAATGTTCATTTATCAAAACTATGTAAATAGGAATTTTAAATGAGCAGAACATAAACAATGTTTATATAATAAAAGTTCACAAGCCCCTCAGGGGTAGAGATATTTAGCAATTAAGAGCTGAGGTTCCGACCACCAATGTATGCGTTCAAATATCACCATCGCTGGCAGCATAAGAATTGGGAACAGGATAGAAATGTTCCACTCCTACAGTATTGAAAAATTCGTGAGTAGTAGAAGGAAGGGCTTGTATCTGTCAACAAAACCATTTGAACTACACAATGGAACCATATGAAAACTAAAGATAATGGATGGATAATATTCATAGATTATGTATGCATAACAGCTAATATCAACTTTTACAGACATGAACTGAGTTATGATAATTTCAGTCCCTGGAAATAGACAAAATAAGGCACGAATTTGAGACATATCTAAGTTAAATGTCAGAAATTTAAATTCTTTTCTGTAAACGAATCAAATTAATGATTCACATCATAAAACATATCACACAGAGAAAGGAAACAAACGTCTCGAAAATCAAATGCAATAAAGGCTTCATTTAAGAGGCTGTTAGCGCACACATTTGAACACATATCAAACAAAAATAACGGTCACAAAAAATAATAGTTGATATCAATAAAAATCACTTAATACAGTTGTTTAGTAAAATCCATCATGAAGAAAAGTATAAAAAGAAAGTTGCTCCCGTTCATCACTACTCATCAAAAGATAACATTGCACTATTACGCATATGCATATGCTTGCTCATTTTTTTTTATATAATAAAACAAGTTTCACTCCTGCTTAATGTTCCAGCAGTTAGCAACAGCAATTACATGTACCTGTAAATTAGTGCGTCAAATAATCCATCCCGTGCATAAAACTTAAAAGCAAACTCTTTTAAATATAATCGATTTTTAAGATGGAAGCAAAAACAGAATCCTTGTAATCATTATATGAAGCGTAAAATGTATAAACATAAAGGATTGGTTGAAGTGATCACAAAAACTGCAAGGTTAGTTAACATTCATCTATTACATACTCCTAACGCAGCCTAGATTATTGAATTGCGTTAAATATTTAGTGCTGTTTGAGTTAACACTTCATACTCATGACCACAACGAATCATTGATAAAAATAATCTGAACTGCTAATCCTCTACTTTTTAGCCCAACACTCATATAATTTCACTCATATAATTATCAAAGTATTTTCTGGAAAACAATAACGGTATAACGGAGATGCACTTGCATAGCAAGTGACCTGATCTGAGATCGTGTGCTGGAACAAAAATAATTGCAGCGTGGAAGGTGTTTATAAGCCATTTAAAATAACACACAAAATCCGTTAGATTCACTTCAACATTTAAATTTAATTTGTCAAAATATTTTCGTCGCTTTGAGACCGTGACCTGTTCACTGACAAAATTCTGTGCTATAGTTTCATGCAGAAAATCAAAATTTGGTTAAAATATTTAAACTGCGGAAAAATTTAATGTTACCAAAGTATACATTCAGAATTTATAAAGCTTCCTTTCATAAACATGTCATTTTAGTTTAAACAACAGTGATAGTATTCATTATTGCTATCATAAACTTTGTCACATTTGTCGGCGTAGCAATGCGGTATCCTCATTATGATCATCGTCATTAACATCATTATCACAGAAAAGATGATCACCGCGACCAACATCATACAACAAAAATTCATCATTATCGAACCTGTCGACGTCCTTCTCTATAATTTCCAGCAAAATATTGTGATAAGAGACATGATTCAGTTTAAAAACGATGATGATATAATTAATATATCTAATGTAAACATGTAGAAGTGATTGTAAATCACAGCCTTCCTGTGGAGTTAAAGAAATGTAAATGAAATGCCTCAAGTTAAGAACTGAAATTTGTCTGTAAACTACATTCTGTAAACATTATATTCTGGTATTTATCATCATCATGTCTATCAAATACTGCACTGCTTTCAATTACATGATAAATGAATGCCTTCCTGTACAAGCAATCCATTCATTATACTTAACATATAAACATACAAATATCAAGCCAATAGGAGTGGTCCTACGTCGTCTTTCATATTGCAAACAATAGCAGCCAAATCTCCTCGAAAGCAAAGCGATTTCAGATTATGTAGTCCTTAATAAAATGGTTTTACAAACAAAGATGACAGAAAAATGTTTATGGATTAATAGCTAGAAAGACGTCGAGGTTAAACCTATAAATCAAAGCTGGTCAATGATTAACGCATAAAATTATGAATCTGGAATTTTTATTTAATTTCATTCTGAATGAAGAGTATTTACTTAAAGTAGGGAGACGAACCTGATCAGCAAAAATGTATTCCCCAAAGATCCGACTCAGTCCCCACTGCATATTTTAATGCCTTCGGAATGAATTCCAAATTGACTGGACTAAAAAGTGTTGCAGGTTACTTTATTGGCTTCTCTCTCTCTCTCTCTCTCTCTCTCTCTAATGCAGATATACTTTCAGTTTATTAAAAATTACTTTTTGCGTATTGTATTAAACGTGATAGCGTACCCTTAAAACTATATATTCGTTACCCAAGAGGTATCCCAAGAACACTTCTAAGGAGATATCCCAAGAACACTTCTAAGAGTCGTTATTTTAAATTGGCTTATCGGTGAATATTCTCACTCATTCTAGCTTCTGATGACTATGAATCTGGTTCTACGCTCCATGCATTCTCCTCTACCCGAACTGAGTCCGAAGCGTTTGCATTAATTATCAAGGATCAAAAATATCTCCTACTGTATTCCTCCTTTCAAATGTAATTGTTAATTCATTAAAAAGCATAATTGGTTCACTATATTAATTCTTTAAGCGTGGAAAGTGGACATATCTGCCCAAAAGTTGGTTACCGTTAAATGTGGAAGCGACATTATCCCCTCAGATTAAAAATTAAAATCCTCCTTTATGCTACATGAAGCGAGGATACTAGCAATGACACTTTTCACCAAAAGATAATTTTTCAGACATTTCTTAAACTTTTCACGCTTCCTCAAATATCTCTTTACAGGACAAAATTGAATACTTTTTGCAATGTATATGATAACCTTTCTTACAAAATGTTATAAGTAGAAAATATCAGATGTATGTTTTGACGGATACTTTACATAATTACGGGAAAGACTATGAAATGTTATTGCCTAGTCAAAGGTTTATACACGTTAACTGATTATATGCATATATTTGTTCAATCCTTATAATGATATATATTTTTTTCTGAACCTTAAAACATGTACAGCTCATAAGTGTACATACTTCAATTCCTCTAGGGAACATTCTAACAGACGCATCTACAATTCTAGAAAATCGATATGTTATGCTTATGTTTTTTTTTTTAAGTACTATTGTATAATTTTTTGTGATGTTTTATAATTTGCTTTATTTCAAAATCCGAATACGTATTCATAATTATTGCAGCATTATAGTGTTTATTGTATTCTATTTTGACGTTACTCTTCCGTCTATACTAGAATGGTTCTTAGCATTTTTTTTAAACGAAAATATCCTGGAACACGACATAAAGAAATCACACACACACACATTCACACAAACTCGCATATATATATTGGTCCCATTTCCGGGTAGCTTCTTGTACCGTCTACACCAGAAGGGAATCAATATTATCGATAACGGTGCGAAATTGCGTTCAACCATCTGGTCGATAAATGATAAGGAGTTGGTGACCTTCCATGTCTATTTTCCCTTCGTTTGTGCATCTATTATATGTTTTTTAACTTATTATTTAATGGAACACTATGTGCCCTCGGCTTTATTCACAGCATGTGCTTATATATTCGTATGACGTCCATTTCCATCCCTCTTCTTACTTCTTTCTCCTTTTTCTCTGTGTCTCCTCTCTCTCTCTCTCTCTCTCTCTCTCTCTCTCTCTCTCTCTCTCTCCATCTCTCACTCCCTCTCGTTCTCCTCTTCTCTCGCTTCGCTGGGTGCTGCTACTTATCTACCTCCAACTACTGATATGTGACCTGTGGTCATCCGCTTTTTTTCTTCTACTCTTTGTCGTTTCTTTTCCACGCCGACTGCTGAAGCACCCGGTCGTATTTTGCTCTGGTTTCCACTTAAAACTGTTTCGCTGCCGGTTGTCCTTCTGTTTCCAATTCTTTAGGATTTTCGTCCCAGCGTTACCC
>NC_068984.1:62715312-62719365 GCF_001194135.2 Octopus bimaculoides
ATTCTTTAGGATTTTCGTCCCAGCGTTACCCATACTTTCACTTCTGTCTGGCCATAAGGTGTACTCTATTTATTTCGTCTTTGTCCCTCGTCCGTCCACTTATGATGTCGTCTTCAATTACATTTATTCATGCTCGTATTTCCACTATTGTATGGCTTGTTTATCCATTTATTGTTTGTTTGTTCTCGTCCTGTTATGTTTTCCGTCATATTATGCGGCAGCTTCTTGCGTCGCCACCACCAGAAGGGATCCAATATTATCGTTAAAGGTACGAAATTGCGTTCGACCTTCCGACCGATAACCGATGAGAAGTTGGTAACCCTATATATATGTTTTCCGTGCATATATTATAACAAATAGTTGCACGCACATGTACAGATATTAATATTGATTACAATATTTACAAACATTCGTGAGGGCTTGCGATAATTCTTTTTGTTACCGGAATTGGATCTTGGAGCTCATAACTGCTATGAATTATAGCATGCATATACTGGGCTAAAAACCACATTTAGATAGAAAAAGTCAAATGCTGCACGTGGGGCACGAACCCACGTCTCCTGTAGGCCTTCAATACTTTCTATCCAAGGGGTTTGTCAACCCAGTATTTACATGATATTATTAGCTGCAATTATGGTCTTCGAGATTCAATTCCAAAACACGAATTATTTCGCGTTCTCACGAAAGTTTATAAATTCTTATTATGTCAGTGTCAGTGTTTATACATGTGCATGCACGTATATATTATCATGTTTTATGATTGTTGTTGACGTCTATCAGTTACCATTAACTAATAATTCATTGTTTTGACTGGTACATAATTCTTTTATAAATAATTGCTGTCATCTGTAATTTTACTTGATTAACCAAGCCAAATATACGTATTCGGGTTTGTACCGAAAGAGTGGCATTTCGAAAGAGTGACATAGCAAAAGAGTGACAAGCCTAAATAAATATTCAAAAGAGTGACAAGCCTAAATAAATATCCAAAAGAGTGATATAACAAAGGAGTGACAAATCTAAATAAAAAAAATATTTACTGTTGTTTAAGTAGTTTTCCTATTTGGGAACGGTTCAAATTTTAAATAGTTTCAATGGTAATTGACTTCATGGTTCAGTAATGATATTATGCATACAATCATTGACTTAACCGTCACTTAACCGTAACCATTAAAATAAAAGTGCTAGAATATTTTTAGGAAAATAGGTCAGTTGACTGTAGCATACAATTTCTCAAAAATAAACAATGGTGTTGAGGCTTGGCACAGGATACCATATGGGAGTGTACTCGATGATTAAGGAGTTCATAAAAGAAGATCGTCTCACAGATAAAGAGGCACAGCGTTTAATTTCAGTGAATAATTCAAGGAAAAAGAAGAGAGAACAAATTCAAAGACAAAATAGGCTTGCAACAGTTTAAGTAGAGAGCGAGCTGTCTCTTTAAATGAATATATCAGAGGAATTGTTCACGATTTTCATTTTGATTCATGGAACAGGCATCATAATGAAGATGAAGTTAATGACTGTTAAAAATAATGTTTTTTAAGCTATTCTATGTTTACGTATTATTCAATTGTACATTTGTTTTAAAAATAAAGGATTTAAGTATTATTAGATGATATTCTTTAGTCCTTATTTATACATATGTGTGTAAGTCTTTTTATCAAACAGAATACAAATACACAGGGCCCTAACTTGGGATTGACACATAAACATAAAAGCAAAAATAAAAAAAATGCAGTACCTTCCACTTCGCGGGATGTAATAATAACTTAAATCTTGTTGTGTCACTTTTCTGATATGTCACTCTTTTGAAGGGATCCCGCGCATTCATATACATATTTATATATGCATATATGTAATCCTAGGAAATTTGTATTGGACTCTTGCGTGGGTTGGATTGTTCGACAGGATTCGACGTGTCGGATGTCTGAGATGTGCTCCGGTGTCAATTTTGCCACCTTTTCTAATGCCGGATATTCTTCCTAATAGCAAATATTTTATTGAATATACTGGGTTCTTTTTTTGTTGGCACTATTACTAGTGAAATCCCCTGGCAACCTGCAAGTCGAAATACAATTCATGTATAAACACCAAGAGACATAATGAATTCGGATTTGGTATGATCTCTATGGGTTGATGCTCTTAATCGTTGCGCTATTCCCAAATATTCACATTACAAGCTCATTTTTTAAAAATATACTTCATTTTACTCTGATGTGAGAACATTGACCTCTGTAGATAAGAAGACTGCTATAAAAAATACAGTTAACCATCGTATGGCATTACAAATTCTCCCTCACTTGCTTTCACTCGCTAATCTTGTGCCGCAGAAGTGCAACGGATTAATGATTGAACGAACACAATGACAACTTTATGAGTAATATATGCCAACATCTAAACCAGAGGCTTTTGTTAGTTAAACGTAAATACAAAAGTGAGTGAACCATAAAATAACTCTCTTTCCTCTCTCAATGTCTGCATTGTCATATCATCTGCTTCTCTAGAACTTCATTATATTTTGGAAGCAAGGAGTAATTTAAACAAAACTTTATACAAAATCTTTCACTTTCATAAACTATTAGTTTTATAATTTTCATCTCTTAATAAGAATGGTCTTAATTTATCACAATTAAAAAGAATAAATATTTGCTTGCAAATTTTGCCAAAATTTAGATTTCATACAATAAATTAAATGCTATATGAGACAACTGGAATCAATAATAGCTTGATTGATAGAAGTTAATTTATTTTAGAAGAAACACTCATGAACCAAGTGGATTTAAGCCAAACATAAAAGAAATTTGTTTTAACCAACGTTTTTGTTTTAATTTTAATTTTAAGTATACAAACGTCATTTTCCGCTTAAAATTATTATACATAACAAATAATAATACCACTTGCTAAATGTTTAAGAATCTCACTTTACAATCAAGCGTTTCTGGATTTCATACTTCTGTGCAACATCTTAAATGTCTTCTGCAACATATTTAAGGTGACTAATGTATTTTTGAATAGAAGTTAAGACAAGTAAATTGTGAGGAATGTAAAATACAGAATGAAACTATATTTTGTAAATATAATTAATGATATAATGTAATAAGCTTGAAAACAGAACGCCAGAATAATTGGCCTAGCATAGAATTATTTCCTTTATATTTAAGGTTCAAAACTTTCTGCAATAAACTTTGACTGTCTACGTGCCTAGGGTCAACAATATAAATACTAGCCCAATTCTATGATTCATTCAAATTTTCATTGTACAGTGGTTGATTCCAAATTTAATATATGTTATATATATTTACAATATCTAACTGTAAATGGCCGAACCGATATCCCATCAAGTTAAACACTCAAAACTATAATAGTTATATATTTCCGAATAGCATATGACTTTGTTTCTGCGTGATATATGTGTGTAAATAACACATGGCACACGATCCATCAGCTGGATAGCTAAAGCTTTATATCTTCAAATGCAACAGTTCATATACACTCAAAGAATAGTACAGCCTGTTGTAAACATAATTCAAATTTTGGAACTTGCCGCAAAATAGCCTCTGGCCCGTAACTTCTCCCAGAAAGCACGCAACAAATTCCAATACGTAGGATTTTAATCACGTATCAAGAGCAAGCCTTATAGTAGATTGGTTACATAGAATAAATTATGGATGTATGTATTCATTGAATAAGTATGTATGTATATATCCCCTGCTGTTAGGAATGAGTACTTAAACTTCATAAAGTAATTATTTACAGCCAATACTACGAGGTAAATGACTAACAAACCCGGCAGGACAGTAAACCCTCAATTCGATTAGAAGTTAAAATCATTAAGATATTAAACATGCGGACAAACATTTATTTAAAACAAAAGGAATCAAGTAATTTAACTAAACACGATGAAAGAATACTAAAGCAAAGAATACAGAACAACCCCTTCGTAGCAAAACAGAGCATAAAAGCAACAAAACAGAACTAAACAACACAAAGCATAACACTGCTGGATGATGATGATGATGATGATGATGATGATGATGATGATGATGATGA
>NC_068984.1:62719375-62720828 GCF_001194135.2 Octopus bimaculoides
GATGATGATGATGATGATGATGATGATGATGATGATGATGATGATGCGGCGGAGGAGGAGAAGACGAAGAAGAAGAAGGAGGAGGAGGATACTTTTTCTCCGACAGCTACAAGGCTTGAAATTAAAAAGAGTGGATAGTCGATTACATCAACACCAGTGCTCAAATGGAACTTATTTAATCGACCCCGAGAGGATGAAAGGCAAAGTCGATCTCGGTTGCATTTGATCTTAGAACATAAAGACAGACGAAATGTCGCTAAGAAAACGTTTCGTCTGGCGCAAGTCTCAGAGTTTTGGGAAGCGGGGATTAGTCCATTTCATCGATCCCAGTACTCGACAGGCAAATTTCATCGATTCCAGTACTCGGAAACCAAATTTCATCGAAGTCGAATGTGAAGAATGGGAGTAGCGAATCCGAAATTTAAACCAAGAGTATCATATACAAACAAGGTTATGAAAAGAGCAAATTGTTCAGATAGTCTTTGACTTTACTTCCCAATCTAGATCGTCCATGCAGGGTACAACGTTTTAGTGTACATGAGTGACTGGTCAAACTTGAGGCAATTCTATAAAGCTTTTCTCGCGGCATCAACCTACTATCACTTGCCGTATTGCGTTTGCATGATGCCTTCTATACTCAGAATCTGTTCTGACAATTATAAGATAAAAATCTGGGTAATCAAATGTGGGAAATTCTTTAACCGATTTGCATGGAATTTAAACTCAAATATCCTCAGGCTTTCCAATCGCTAACATGCACTTATGTGCTGGATAATCGCTATTATTTTCTTGAAACCTAAAGAACTCAGTATACTCTGCGAATACTTAGGCTGTAAGAGACAACGAGTCGGCAAATGCCATGTTGGATGCTATTTGCATCGTAGCAGCCTTTGTGTTCAACGAAGTTGTCTGTACGTAATTTGACATGAGGTGATTAAAAGGTGCGAGTTACTCATAGTGATCTCAGGGTATCACTGATACGTACTTCCAGAGTAACTTGCTCTGATGACAACCACATGCAATTGCAGCTATCTTGAGATATTAAGCAACTGACTTTGCTTGTAAGCAGACCTGTGAGCAATTCATTATTACCGAGACAATTACTGCAGAAAACGCCATTTCATGCTTGCACGTTAAAAATGAACTACACGCGCTAATTCTCCTTTCGATGCCTTTACTTTTAGTTTTCCAACTTTTCTGGGAAGAATCTCATAAATGACATATGCTGAAACATCAATGCAAGCTTACTCTCTGCTATGAACGCTCAACAATAAAATATTGTGTTTATATCAAGTGTTCTGTGTCCATGCAATGACATATATTGAAAGTTAAATCAATGGAATGGAACATGCGCAACTCTATACTGATGACTATATACGTATGTACATATATATATATATATATATATGTGTGTGTGTGTGTGTGTGTGTGTGTGCGTGTGTGCATACACACA
>NC_068984.1:62720881-62728377 GCF_001194135.2 Octopus bimaculoides
TATATATATATATATATATATATATATATATAAAGGTTATTAAGGGTATTGGAGTCAACCAAACCCTAAAGATACAGGTAATACCGAGTAAGTGCTGTATACCGACTAGTTTTGCCCCTCTCGTTGTAGCAACATGAGTGGGGAATATTACATAGGTCGTGTATTAGCGTGTGTATGTATAAAGAAAGAAAAAAGATAAAGAGACCAATGGCAAAATTAGAATTATATTTTATGTATAACGTCTTACAGCTGTCTCAGCGAAAATCCAATGTATCCCTTCATCGGAGACAGTAATAGTAGAAGAATGGATTATTACATCTATAAGAGGAGAATTGTAGTAAGAAGAGAGAGTGATGCGCAGAAGAAAGAACAAAGAAGAAACAGTACTTGGAGTATAGTTCTATTCCTGCAGTAAACATCGATGTAAACAATCCTTGTGGGTATTTTCCGGAGATAAAAATATTTCCGGAAAATACCCACAAGGATTCTTTACATGGATATTTACTGCAGGAATGGAACTATACTCCAATTACTGTTTCTTCTTTGTTCTTTCTTCTGCGCATCGCCCTCTCTTCTTACTACAAATCTCCTCTTATAGATGTAATATTCAATTCTACTATTACCGTCTCTGATGAAGGGATACATTGGATTTTACCTGCAATTGCTGTAAGACTTCATACATAAAATATAATTCTAACTTTGCCGTTGGTCGTTGGTCTCTTTATCTTTTTCTTTCTTTGTACATATATATATATATACACTGTTGTATCTGGGACGAGTCATTCTCGTTTAGTGCCTTATAATTTAACACTCACATATTTCCAAGCTATGGGTTTCATGTAACAGGAGTGGGGGAGCTGCACTCTGTTGATCACAGTCTCTAACCTAAGACCAGTATCATGGACGGGAAGTCTATTGATGGGGTTCCTAGTGGGGTAATCTATAGTCACCTTGATATTTTGGTGGATGGTGTTAGCTACTTGCTGGATGTACTCCATTATGTTCCTCTCAGTTTCTACATTGCCGTTACTTGAATTGTTCTTAACTAGGATATTAATGTCATCTACATACCTACTGTAAAGTAAAAGAGCTGTGGTCTGTTCTGCTAAGGATTGCTTAAGTTTTCTGTCCCACCAGGTCAAGATGAGGCCGGCCACATTTCCAGCTATACCGACACCAATGGCTGCACCTTGAACTTGCATGTATAGTTTCTTGTTAAACTTCACTCTGTGGTTCTTCAATGTGGTTTTTACGCTAGACTTTATTGCATGTTCAACCTTTCCTTTCACCTGATTGTTGCTCTCAGGGTCTTGGTTGGGTACGGTCCAGACACTCCAGCGCACTACAGTGCTATTCTTCAATTCTGAGTCGATGGAGGGTGGTATTCCCCGCTATGACCTAGTGATGCAGAATATACTGAGGTCATGGTCATCGAAATAGTCACTATCGTAGCATAGTCTAAGGAGGAGGCCCAGTTCCTTTATCTTGATTTCACAGAACTCTACTAAACTCACACAGATTATCTCAATGTATTTCTTCACAGCAAAATCTATATCTATAGAAGGATAGAGTGAAATAATATCCATACTACCCACTGTACAAACTGAGGTCGTTGGAGTGGTTGCAAGTACTTATTTTACTGAAATGTCCGTGCTCACACAGACATCTGGGCCATTTCTATTAGAGGTCGTAATACCTGTGAGAGGAAGTAGGACAGTCTATAATTGGTGGATATATTCTCTCAGCAAAATGGTCGGTGGAGGTTCGCATGTCAGGGTTTATGTAGGGTTTGTGGTCTTTGCGTAATCCGGATAGTGTCGGAACATCATTGTTGGATTCTTGGAAATTGTGTAAAGTCCGTTTCTTAGGTTGGAGTGCGTTGCACCACATTGCCATGCGTGCATTGAGAAGTTTTTCCACACTTCCATGTTCATGTTCTTGTGGTGCAACTCCTCTTATGCTACTGATGAGTTTTTGCATTGTCTGGACATATTTCTGTGGACAGTCTATTGACAGTCTGCCAGACTTGTTCGTAGAAAAACACACTAATTCCCTGTTCCTAATACGCTGTTTCAGTTTTTGTGGGCCTGTGACAACAGATGAACTGAGTTGTTGGGTCCCCTCCTCATTATGTTTCTTAGTGGATTTGTTGTACCGGTATAAGATGGGTCGGAGTCTATTTCTAGCTAAGGTGATCTTTGCTTCTTTTCCACTGTCAATTTGGGGTGGGATACATACCCTTTTGTTGAAGGGTAATTCTGTCGGGTAGATACGCGTCATGTCATAAGATTTGTTGTTAGGGTAATAGAAGACAGAGTGTAGAGTGTTATTATCGCTGTGGTTGTTGTTATAGTTGCTGGAATAGTTGTTGCTATGGGTGGTGGTCGTCGTCTTCGTGGTAGTGCTTGTGTTGTGGTCATTGCTGTTTTTGTTATTCTTTTGGGTTGTCTTGGTGTTGATGCGGGTGGTGTTGTTGCAAGTGGTGTGGATGATGTGGTTGGTATTATTGTCTGTGTGTAGGATGTTGTTGTCATTGTTGCTGTTGCTATTATCATCGTTATTGTTATTATAATACTTGTTTCAGTTTCGTATGCTTGTGTTGTTCTTGTTATAGTTGTTGTTACTATTGCCACAATTGTTGTCGTCATCAACATCGCTATTGTTATTGTTGTTGTTATTGTACTGTCCTAACCTCCATCTTAATTTTAAGAACGTTTTTTTCAACTTCAGATAGACAATCAATTTTTCTGAAATTGAAATATATAGCGAATTTTGATGGTAAGTATAAAGCATGCATTTCAACTGTATCTAGCTGTACTGCACAGTACATTCCAGAAGTGTAATTGTTGTTGCTGTTTCATCTACTTGAGTTTATTGTTGAAGTATTTGTTACAGGTATGATTTACTTGACGGTATCATTGTTGGATGTTTGTCGTGAATCTGTTTCTTTCGTGTTGTGTAGTATTTTTTTTTTAGTTCATGCAGCAGGATGCTCTTCCGTTTCTGGTACTGGTTGATTTCTGTGTATATTTTCGTTTTCATGTTTTGTAACATCGTGTGTTTTAGTTTTCCTGCTTGATGTTTTGTGAGTCCTAGCCGCTTGACAATCGAATTGACAGATTTCGTGTATAGCTTGGAGGAGATGCATGTTTAATGAAGTGGAGCTGTCGGGTGCCTGTTTTGATTTTTAGACAGATACTGTGAACAACAGAGTGCAGCTTCTCCAGTCCTATTACTATATATCTACCTGTCTCTGTCTCTCTCTTTTGCTCTTGTGGGTTCGAGGTCGTTGTGAATTCTTGAGAGAAGAAGAAGAAGAAGAAGAAGAAGAAGAAGAAGAAGAAGAAGAAGAAGAAGAATGGTGGTGTAGTATTATAGTAGTAGTATGTAAAATGGTCAAGTGCCCTGAAAGTGACTTGTTGTGGATGGTAGTAGTGATTGAATTCTTGAGGCGTCTCTTTTGAATGTATTATTTTTAAAACAGATACCTCAATAATTCAATCACTACTACTATCCACAAGAAGTCACTTCAGGGCACTTGACCATTTAAAATCCTTCTACTATCATACCAATCCCGCATTCTTTTCTTCTTCTTCTTCTTCTTCTTCTTCTTCTTCTTCTTCTTCTTCTTCTTCTTCTTCTTCTTCTTCTTCTTCTTCTTCTTCTTCTTCTTCTTCTTCTCTCCCAAGAATTCACAACGACCTCGAACCCACAAGAGTATAAAAGAGAGACAGACATAGGCAGAAACAAGGAAAATGCCCCTTGTATTTGAATACTATGCAAATATTCTTCTTGTTTTTTAATTTCCGTTTAATTTTTCAAAAATTTAATTATGTTCCATACTTAGATTTGAAAAAGTCATATATATATATATATATATATATACATATACGTTAATGCCGAACAATGAGAATGAGAGCTCTGCATCGCGTTGGTGGATAAAGATTCCTTATTTGTGTATTGAGGCTACTATGAGTTTCCTGCGGAAGACATGTTTTAATATCTTAAGAATACTTAAAGCTGACATTTGATCGACCAACTCCCAGTCTTTATTCTTGATAAGTACAACTGATCAATGCTACTCTTGGGATGGAATGCACTGTGCAATATCAATAATTTCTGTCTTCCTACTTTTATTATTATCATCATCATCATCGTCATCATCATCATCATCGTCATCATCATTTTCCTTCTTTCAAGTGTCTTTCCATTTCTTACCGAGTGACTTCTTTCAGACACTTAAGTAAAGAAACTCAACGTATACATTGGAAGGCCATTAAAATAAATACACCAGATTGTTCATTTCCAAAGTTATGTTTTGTGAAAGAAAAACGAGGTAAGGTGGGGAGAAAAAAAGGAAAAACGCAACATAGAAAAACTAAAAAATATAAACAAAGAAATATTGAGAGGAAAGGAAAGAAAATTGACAATATGTGTGACGGACCAAACAATCTTTTGCATTTTTACATGAATGATAAGTCAGGGATCATACACAAATACTTTTCATTCCTTGATTATTATTATTGTTGCTGTTGTTACTCTCATTTTGGTTTGGCTCAGGTTCGGTCTTATTCCTGGTAGGTATTATGTGGATAGCGGTTTAGTACCATTAACCTTAGGTATCCACAAGTTTTCAGTAGTCTTTCAAGTACTTAGAACCCTCCTCATAATCCTTGCTTCCCCAAGAGACAAACTTTCTGTTGAGGCTCTACCCAGCATTATATCCCAATCTCATTCAGACATTTGTCTAAAACTTTGCTTACTGTTCCCATGCACCAATTGCTCGTGCGCTTCTTTCAAATTTGAAGGGATTGTATTTTCTTTCTTCTTTCAAATATGTTATTTCAAATTTGAAGGGATTGTATTTTCTTTGTTTTTCGTCCTCTTTCTTTACGATCCACCAATCAAATGGACATGATGGGTCGTTCAATAAGCAACTTCGTTCTCCCTTATCTATAATTGTTATATCTAGTCTATTATTTTTTAACTCCTTGTCTATTTGAATAGGAAAGTCCCACAAAATCTTACATTTCTCCAACTCCAGTACTCTTCCGACTCAACGATTTTGCCAAGTGTTTCCAGCATCAAATCTTCATTTCCGATAGTTTTCAGTGTAAAACAGTTACAACCTGGTCATTCCTTGGATTTCTATCAAAATTCTATCAAAATTCTATCAAAATTTGTGCCAGTGTCTCGTTCCAAGTTCTACTATTATCATTATTATTATTATTATTATTATTATTATTATTATTGAGTGAGAGAGCAGTGCATGCCATCAAAGTGACACTGGGGTAAAATATACGAAGCCCATTATACCCATCATGACTACCCGTCTGATAAGGGTACACCAGGTACATGCATCACAACCATATGTGCGCCACATGGTGATCTCATATCAAGATAAACAGCGCATGACCTCACAGGTGGGGCCCAGTTAGAATTTTATTCAGGTTGAGTAGCCCATCCCGCTAAAAAAGCCCCTGAATAAGGTTTGTTTAAAGATGTTGAGCAAAACACCCATGTTTCCAAAGGTGAATTATTCAAACTCCAAAGAATTTCTCTCAATACATGGCTATGATGCTACCCCACTACTTCTGCTCATGATCAGAGATGCACATATCATCAGCCATCAAAGGACATGCTCAACTGGTTAAGGTCAAACAACTGACAAGCAAATCTGTGGTATTGAGTACAATATTTGCTGTAGCTCATGTTTTACACTAAGACAAAACAATGTCTACTAAATGTTGTTAAACCTTAATATATATAATTGATATTTTTTGCGGAGGTGTCAAAATACAGCGCTCAAACGCTATCAGTTGTATATTGCTTGGGTTCCTTTTGCTCTCAACTAGTAGAAATCTACTATATGGATTGCCTTCAATTCCTGCTTCTGATATATTCTATTTCCAACCGTTATATTTTAGTCAGGTAACTATTGTCAATTTATCTGATAACTAACCGACATATAATTTTACCTGTAATTTCTAGATATGCCAAGCAATGTTTTCCCATTGGAGTATAAAAAAATCAATGTTAGTTTTTCATGAAGTTTGATTCTCGAAAAACATCCTAAACTCATACTTTTCTCTTTTTCTGTTCAAATTTAATATCGGCTAATGTCTGAGGAGAGCCTTTAGTATTTGGATACAAATCTATTAACTTACTAAACTGTTCAACGTTGTCTTTATTCAGACCACTTCTCCAGCACACCCTTTTTCTAACCGGGCTTATTGTTCGTTTTATCAGTATCTGCTAACATACAAGAAATAAATATTCAGTTACTTTCCCTGGGGGAAAATTTTACATTGAAGATTTTAGCAAAGATTTGTTCTATACAAGTAGGAAACAATTTCATCCGTCACGCTTTTCTTGAGCCACAACTATATAGGAATTGCCTTCAATTCTTGCTTAGTACACACACACACACACACACACACACACACACCCACACACACACACACACACACACACACACACACATACACACACATACACACAAACACACACAGGCACACATATACAGACATACACACACGCGCACACAACTACACTCACGCATACATAGACGCCCCACACAATAATGTATATGTGTGTGTGAGTGTGTGTGCATATATGTACATGCATATATACAAATATATACAAGAAGGAAACAATTTAGCATTTCTTCATCAGTCACATTTTCCTGAGCCACAAATATACATATATAATTATATATATATATATCGCGGAATAGATGAAACATGGACAACTGATGAAGGGAATGTTCTTTATGTTGTATGTCTCGGTTCTCTGTGTGTTTTCTTTCGTTGATCGAAAACAAGTTCGTTTTCTATGTTTTTGTTTTTATGATTTCGTTCATCATTGTGTCTTGTACCCATATATGCATGTATATATGTAGGTATATATATATGTAGGTGTGGAGGCGCAATGGCCCAGTGGTTGGGGTAGCGGACTCGCGTTCATAGGGTCGCGGTTTCGATAACCAGACCGGGCGTTGTGAGTGTTTCTTGAGCGAAAACGCCTAAAGTTCCACGAGGCTCCGGCAGGGGATGGTGGCGAACCCTGTTGTACTCTTTCATCACAACTTTCTCACACTCTTTCTTCCTGTTTCTGTTGTACCTGGATTTCAAAGGGCCAGCCTTGTCACACTGTGTCACGCTGAATATCCCAGAGAACTACGTTAAGGGTACACGTGTCTCTGGAGTGCTCAGCCACTTGCACATTAATTTTACGAGCAGGCTGTTCCGTTGATCGAATCAACTGGAACCCTCGACGCCGTAAGCGACGAAGTGCCAACAACAACAACGACGTTATGTAGATATATTGGTAGGTATATATGTAGGCAGATATGTAGGTATATATTTAGGTATATATGTAGGTATATATATATATATATATGTAGGTATGTATATATGTATGCATATATGCATATAATTATATATTATTTATATTATTATTATTATTTTTATTATGACACACACACATACACACAC
>NC_068984.1:62728454-62732245 GCF_001194135.2 Octopus bimaculoides
ATATATATGTATGTATGTATAGATATATATATATCCATGATAGATTATATGACTTACATATGAATATATTTGTGTCACAATATCAATTATATTATATCTTGTCTTCTTGATTTGAGGAATTTGAAATCCTATATCAAGTTTTTTTAGGTTATCAACGAAGTTATACTTTGTAAAGTACTTTACTGATGTGTAGAGAGCCACAAACGGCTATAGTGCTTCGTTTGGTTTATAAAAGTATTATAGAGATGCAAAAATCTGAGATAATCAACCTCAATCCGACTACTCTTATGAAGAAAGATGAAACCTGTTTTTTTTGGGGTTTTTTTTTTTTTTGAAATGTGATCTGTCTTTGCATTGCAATGCGCAAGTAAACCAGTTTGTCACTTAACATATCACATGTGCCACTGGTGGATTTTAAACTGATATTGTCCCCGAGAGGTTTCTGAGAATTGAGATGTTACACAGTAGCATTTTCGAACAGTATTACAGATATTTTCTTGCAGGCATTGCGCCAGAGCATTAATTTTCTTACCCTTAAAATGTCTTCTTATCATTAAGCACAAACATATGATATTAAGTCAAATGCCACTGTTAAACATAAAAATTGGAAGACAAGGTTTTGTGGTCGCTACATAGATTAACTATATAACAGCAAAACATATGACGTACTAAGTAGATGTAAATTACATAAACTACCATTTCCGATACAATCCCACGTCACGTAGCTAGAGGAAAATATTTAACAACGGACAGAAAAAAGAGAAGAATTGTATATTTTAGAAAACGTACTCAATAATTGGTGTGGTCTACAGTAACATTTTCGCGTATTAATATAAATGGAATATCAAGTATTCCCTGTTCTTGCGTATTAATATAAATGTTGTTAAGCTTTCTCAATATTAAAGACTTTATCGAATGTTACTCGCTTCATGGATAACACCAATAATGTAGTATTCACTTCATTCTGTCAACGGTTATGCATATTAGAAGTTTTGGTCTTGAACAGCTCTTTGACTGATAACACATGTTGTAATTGTAAATAAGTTCACATTACGTGTTTGAAATAATAGTTTATTCCAACTTCATATTTCTTTTGATCAGACCTAGTTTGATAACATTTTTTGTTTAATTTCTAGGATTAAAGTTTCATTTCAGTGTCTTTTCTCATACAAGTTCTTTGTTTATTTCAATGAACAATAGAGATATATGCAATTTAGGGCTTCAACATACACATTCCTTTTACTTTGTTCATTTGTTACAGATTCCGCCTATCCACGAAGGACTACATTAAGGACGAGTTTGAGAAACTATTAATGTTTCTTAGTTCAAAAAAAAAAAAAACATTTGAAAACATTTAAATTACATCAGGTTTCTATTTCACATCTAGATATAGATTTTAATGTACTATCTTACAGAATGAGTAATGTTGGGAAATATATTATTACATAATATAAAATCATATTTAATATAATACAATGTATTATATTTAATATAATTGATATAGTACAAAGATTGCTGCAAAGCGTGAAGTCTTGACAACCTATTAAAAGTAGGATAATTTACGTTACTGCATTTAGATATTTTTAACTTACAAGTTCATGTCTACGCTTTCACTATAGTTTGGAGAAATAATGGACCTAATACAAACGTAAAGTTCGTATTTACGTCTGAAATCAATGTATTAAAATATATAAAACAACGAGCTTGTAGATTTTGCAGTGCATATGTTATAAAGTACTATAAAATCACTCGCTCTTCTTAGTTAGAAGTACTTCTAGTATTAAGTTTCTTCCTTAATATATTTATCTTGAATAAAAGAAGCACTAGAAAATATTGAGATTTGTTCAGCAGTGACGCTTCTCTCTTTCAAATAAATACACACACACACACACGCAAGCATATTTTTACACATATGTACGTCTTTTACATGTACATATACTCTTTTACTCTTTTCCTCTCTCTTTTACTTGTTTCAGTCATTTGCCTGCGGCCATGCTGGAGCACCGCCTTTATAGTCGAGCAAATCTACCCCAGGACTTATTCTTTGGAAGCCTAGTACTTGTTCTATCGGTCTCTTTTGCCGAACCGCTAAGTTACGGGGACGTAAACACAGCACCATCAGTTGTCAAGCGATGTTGGGGGGGATAAACACAGACACACAAACATATACACACATACATACACACACACACACACGCTTCTTTCAGTTTCCGTCTACCAAATCCACTCACAAGGCTTTGGTCGTCCCGAGGCTATAGTAGAAGATACTTGCCCAAGGTGCCACGCAGTGGGATTGAATCCAGAAGCATGTGGTTGGTAAGCAAGCTACTTACCACACAGCCGTATATAAAAAGTCAATAAAAGATAATGGAGAAAATCAATTAAGAAAGATGCTTGATTCTTTTCATTTGTATCGCAATTACAAAAGTAATGCAAATTAAAATATTGAAAAATTAAAAGATATACTAATAAGAACAAGAATAAAGAACCGCATCCACAAAACAACACGGAAAATCCAAAAAGATGTTCTACATATATATCAGTCTAACAATATTTTTCAATCACCAATAATTGTACCTTTTATAGATGTAATAAGTGATATATTGTTAGATCTCGTCAAGAAAAGTAAGTATATTCTAGTCTGAAGTTACGATACGACATATTTGAGTACTATGTTTAGGCGTACTATGTATAAACGTATGCTTGCTTATTTGTTTGTGTGTGTTTGTGTATATATATAAATATGTGTGTGTGTGTGTGTGTGTGTGTGTGTATTGGTGCGTGTGTGCCCATTTGTTATTTCACAAAACAACGCTTATCTATCAAATGTATTTAAAAAACAATGTGTGCACATATTCTCGGTAAGCATACTTGTCCTATGATTCCGACTTGACTTTCGATGACTTCTTCAATGAAGGACCGGTATCCGTACTAAATGATAGTCATTTACTTCCAAAAATCACCTAGATAATGACCGCTTTCATTGATGCTATCATAATTTGAGGATGTCGACACGAGGTTTTTTCAATAACTTTGTTGGTTCTTGAACTTAAGGGAGCGCTTGTTATGGATCAATTTTTTTCCTCTGTTTATTTATTTTTCAGACAGGAATTGCTATCCTCAGTATATAAAACTTGTATCGAAATCGTAGCGCACCACAGTTCTGATATTCCACTCCGATGCCTGAATCTCCATCGTTATATCGCTGATTGATTTTCCAGGATCGTCATCGAAAATATTTTGAAACTGTTCAATGAAATACGACGTCCGTAAAGTGGCCAATCTTTTAGAGTATTTCATTTTATCTTTGGTACAGTTGAAACATTCTTACGAACAGCTTCTGATGCAATCCGAAGTTGGTCTAAACCTTATAACATTTACAGGAAATCTCAAATCATTGCCTTCGGTAACAATGGATCAATGTCTTTTCTTGTGTTAGTATTTTATCTGTCACAGGGCAACTGACAGAAGGAAAAGCATTTCATTCGGTTAAAGGAAGTAATATACTGATAATTAGGTGTTCTCAAATATTTCCGGTACCTTTAGTTACCATTCATCAGGGTATTTTAATAACATTTGTTGATGGCTTTATTCTATTTGCACACAAGTGTGAGTAGTTCGTATATATGGAATAACGCTCAAAGATATATTAAATCTCATAGTTCGTCTTGAAAACCTGCATCCAATCATGTCTTCAAAAGATTTTCTGTGTAACCACTGGAATTGTAAATGAAGATTGTTATAAGTATTTAATTTATATATATATATACACATATATATATGTATATATA
>NC_068984.1:62732520-62747467 GCF_001194135.2 Octopus bimaculoides
TATATATATATATATATATATATATATATATATTTGATCGGCAATAGATGAACATATACGTATATGTGTATAACTAAAAATAGTATACATATCATCGTAAGTTTGTAAGTATATATATGTGCGTGCGTGTGTGTGTGTGTGTGTATGTTTGTGTGTGTGTGTGTATTTATGTGTGTGTGTTTGTGTGTTTGTGTGTGTCTGTGCATTTTAAGCCTATTTCTACAGACTCTTTTTACAACTGAGTGCTAGCGCTAGAAGTTATGACTCTTCGTATACAAACACATTTATACAACCAATACGATAGAAAATGGAAAAATATAGGATATAGGTGTATGTACATGTTTCAAGAGTTATTGCTCTTTCATCCGTATTACAACCAATCCATTAACTATTCACATGCGTATTGGTGAAATATCAGCTACATTTAGCGGTGCAACGCTATTGGATAGATCAGTTTAAATATTAAACACCTTCCTGGCAACTGGTATGTATTAATTGCTTGCAAAGTCACAGTATAGGTGCAAAATGAAATACTGTTCCCTTGCTAGCAGTAAATATATATATATTTTGTTTTATATATTTCAAATAGAAAGAATTTATGATTGTATGTCTTTACTGGATATATCTTTGAAGCAAAAGCATGTCTAAGTCATTCCTCATATATGCTATATATATTGCATAAATTTGCGTCGTGATTTTAATATACATTATTATTTTGCATTTCAGGTTTATTTGAGGAGAAGAGTTTCAAGTGACTTTCTATACTAATTTTTTTTATATTATCAGCAAGAATAAAACATAAAGCAATAATTTAAAACAATATCTTATTCACCATTCTTTCAAAGTGTTTGTTTGTTTTTGCACAGATAACAATAAACATCTTTGATGAAATCTGATGTGATAGATTTCTATGTTTTGTGGGAAATTTCTAGAGCGTATTTAATGTTAGATATGAATATTGATGCTACGTCAAAAATCTCTTGTATGGTATCTTCTGTTGATCTCATAGCATTTCATTGTCTACAAAGGTCGGGCATAAAGATATATTAAATTCACTGTTTTATGATGAGTTGTTTGTCTATGTGTAAATTATCTACTATCAAGTACTCACTTCTGAAGGATGCGTTGTATATTTTTGTTGTTGTTGCTGATGCGCTTCTAAATGTCTGGCTTATGTGTTTGTGATAATGTTGAAAAAATATTAAACAGAGGAAGGAATATAAGCTAATCGATCTACAGTTGACTTTATTTTGTTTCCTTACTTTGTCAGGAACGTTGATGTTTGCGCTGTGTTTTATTTCTTTTTCGGAATTGTGATCTGTCTTCTCAGTGCATTGAACAAGTAGGCCAGCTTGTCAGTTAAAATATCACATGCATCTCTGGTGTGTTTTGAAGTGATATTGTTCTCGACAGTTTTCTATGATTTTGAGATATTTGACAGCATTTTAGATATTTTGTTGGATGTTTTACATTCATTTTTCTCCGTTATAGTCGATAAGATATTTTGTTATTCATTGTTTGTGCATAATTTTCTTTTTGCTCGATGCACTCTCTATATTCAGCCAGTAAATGTGAAATAAAAGTTGAAATTCATTGACAATCAAGAAAATCGAGAAACATGTAAATGTGCTTAGTAGATCTGCATCAGCTGTAATAAAGCATACTTTTAGCACGTAGGCATTCTATACACTAAATCAGGGCCGCCCTATTTACTATTAGCAGATATACCGTGACACATTGCAATGAACCATGTTGCAATGAAACATATTGCGCTGCGAAAAGAAAACTAAAGGCAATGAGAGAAAGGGATGAGGAAAAAACAGAAAGTGGGCCAGACCTGTGTTATGTATTGGTACAATAAGTGGGAATTCACAAGCAAAAGGATCACTATTTTAGTATAAATACAAATATACGTGAGGTACACAATATATCGTAAACATAAGGTAATATTTTGTTTTCATACAATAAAATGTTAATCGTAAATATTATTCTATAAATTTCTGTAGGCACTTAAGATTTTACATGTATTATTAATAATCACAATTAATACATATAGTCGTTCAATTTCTCTAAAATTTCGCAAATTAAAATATTTTACCTGTAGCATCAGTTTCTCAATTAATAATTGAGGTAGCAGTAAATAGCGTTTTTATGCCAATTTTGAGTTCATACGTTTTTCAGAATTTTCTAGATCATGCTTTCCACATTTCGTTTTCCCTTTCAGTTATTGATCTTTTGAAAGTGCCCACACATTTTTACATTATTGAAGACTAATTTAAACAAATTCATTATATACTTCTACATATATATATATACATATATATATATATATATATATATATATATATGTGTGTGTGCGTGGGTTGTGTGAAGAGGGAGAGAGGGAGAGAGAGAGAGAGAGAGAGAGAGAGAGAGAGAGAGAGAGAGAGAGAGAGTGGAATAGATTGACTGATAGATAGCAACACACAAATATATAGATAGAAGCCCCAAAAATATGACGCAAAATAGAACAAACTTCAATATAATCTAGATATTTGGGCTTTACGTAAGTTTTTATGTAGGTGTATATGTGTGTGTGTGTGTGTGCACGCGTGTGTGTTTGTGTGTGTGTCTATATATGTATGTATGAATATATATATATATATATGCTTATATACACATATCGATACATACATACACACATACACACACACACATACATACATACATACATACATACATACATACATACATACATGCATATATACAAACATACGTATATACATATTCCAATGTGCACTTTCCTGTATTATGCAAGTGTATGCAGATATTCATGAAATTAAGAAAAATATGTTTCCTATAATAACGTAGAACAATTTTTCTCGTTAGTTTAAAAGAAGGGAATAGATTTAGATAACGGTTTAACATGGTAAAGCATTTGAGAACTCATATTTTATAATGAAGAAAAGGTATAACAGAATAGTTATATAAACGAGTACGTAGAATTCATAAGCATTTGCTAAAAATATGGCGAATCATTTATAGACGGTATCTTGTTTGAGCCTTGGTTGGAAGAGTTCTAGCATTGAATCATTCAACCCAATTGGTGATTTGCCTACTCACATTCCAGACTACAACCATCTGCAGCACCTTGTTAAAGAGTCGACATGAAATTCCTCATCCAGAACAGCCCTACAAATGGATCATCTAATAATTGTCCTTCTGGTATGTTATGCAATAACTGTCAGAATAAATTTCCCTCCGTATGTTAAAAAAACTTAAACCAGGGAATTAAGATATGCTATATTGAGAAGGGGAAACTGTTTTTCAAATTTCTAACAGGATACTTGAATCTAACAAATGTAATTTCCGTAATTTGGAATGAGGCAAAGTATTAGTCCAATGGAAGGAGCAAACAATTTGTTTTAAACATGATGGTGTGTAAGAAATCAAGATACAAAAGCCAGCATAGTACGTACCTAACTTGAGTATAGGAAAACTTTGAATTCAGTCTTGCTTAAGTGGTTTATAAATGTTTAGAAAGATATCAGTGCATTGACACCAAATCGAACTTAATAAAAATGACAAATCTCTTTTTGAGCAGCCCACCACTTCGCTTGAGGGAAAACTCAAATTGTCACAAGAATGTTTAATTGTGTATTCCAATATGGCAACAGTTCTGGTCTCCGTCACCTTCTGTACATTTTTACTTTAAATTGGTAAATAAAATTCCAGCACTTTACACTAATTGAATAACACAGCGAGGCAGCTTCATCTATCGTGTCCTGGTCATGTGTGAAATATGGCAAGAACGTTTCTAGGTTGGATAATTTCTTAATATTGACAATCATATGCATTACGACTCGAGATATGTTGACACAAATTGGCATAAAGACGAGACAGCTACAGACTTCAGTGAAAAAAAGTATGTGGCTTCAAGGCGCATATTATGTACATATATATATATATATTCTAGCATAGATAAGAAATGTATATAATAAAGATATTAACGCTTCATTTTATGTCGAGTTATGAAACTAAAAACAATTTTGCTTTTACTCAATACGTTATGTAAAGCGCATAACAATAATTATTTTTCAAATATTAGTGTTGGGAGTGAGTTAAATTTTCCAGCAGTTAAGCCTTCATCGGACATTTCATATATGAAGTTTAAGCGTACAAATGATTCTGCTAACTAGCTGTAGTAACAACAACAACAATAGCAATAACAATAACAACAACAACGATGATGATGATATTGATCTTCAGACGTTTGAGATAAGAAAACAAAATTACATAAAACCAACAACAACAACAACAATAATAATGATAATAATAATAATTCTGCTATTTGTTTCAGTTGTTTGACTGCGGCCATGCTGGAACACCACCTTTAGTCGAGCAAATAGACCCCAGTACTTATTCTTTGTAAGCCTAGTACTTACTGTATCAGTTTCTCTTGCCGAACCGCTAGGTTATGGGGACGTAAACACACGAGAATCGGTTGTCAGGTGATGGTGGGAGGGAAACACAAACACTCAACCACACGCAAACACTCGCAAACACACGCAAACAGACACACATGTATATACATATACGACGGGCTTCTTTCAGTTACCGTCTAACAAATCCACTTACAAGGCTTTGGTCGGCCCGAGGCTATAGTAGAAGACACTTGCCCACAGTGCCAAGCAGTGGGACTGAACCCAGACCCATGTGGGTGGTACGTAAGCTGCTTACTACACAGCGACTCCAATAATATTATTATTATTATTATTATTATTAATAATAATAATAATAATAATGATGATGATGATGATGATGATGATGATGATGATGATGATGATGATGATGATTATGATGATGATGATGATGGTAATATTGAGCTTGAGTCGCTCGAGATATGAAAGCAAAATTAACATACATCACGAGATGATTTCCTGCCAAAAACTCTGAACAGGCAAAACCCTCTCCTAATCTCCCTGCCCAATCGATAAACAAAGCCAACAGAGAACGGTGGATAGATGATGACTACATGCAAGTGCGTTATGCATCCTACACTGCAAAACTATACCCAAGAAACACAGGGATAACAAGAGAGACATAAATATGGAGAAGAAGAAATACTGAAAGAAGAGGAAATGTCTTGCGAATGTCCGGCGATATATCCTATGAGAAGGAAAGTGCCCTACACCGAAATAGCCAAACTAATAGATAAAATACACACGGAAAATAAAACAAAGCACTTCATAACTCAAAACAATGGGTCGCAATCAGGCAAAGAGGGCACATCAGACATTATATCTCCAAAAACATATAAGACATCACAAAATAAAGAAGTGAACACAACAGAGATAACACTGCAAACAGTAAACAAAAGGTTACATCAAAGTAAAATCTCTGCGCAACTACCTAGGCCAGCAATAAATAGAACAATCCAGCAAATCAATAACCCACATAGACAGGCGAATGAATACTGAAGCACAAAAAAAAACAGCATGCAAAATAATACACGTCATAACAGACCAGTTAGATGCGAGGACGGAAACGAACCAACTGAAGAAATGACAAAACTAGAAGAACTAAACATCAGACCAGCTAGATGCGAGGACGGAAACGAACCAACTGAAGAAATGACAAAACTAGAAGAACTAAACATCACACAGTTGATTAATATGGACCAGCGTAAACGTCTACCAAGGCTACAGAAAAATTCAAGAGCTCTGTGAAAGGATAAATGCATACAACAGAGCCTTACAAATAATAAAGACTATATGAAAAAATACACTAGATACCAACAAACGAAATCACTTGATCAACTGAACAGCAATTGACTTGACGCTTCCAAGGAAAACAAATCCTAACTCTAAAACTTCAAAATGGAAACAAGTCATAATAAATAAAATTCAAAAACCAAAAGAAGACTTACTACTACTTTACAGATGAGAGAAAACGGGATCAAATATGAAAAATAAAAAAAATAAAGATACCTGGGAAGTGATAGGAAAAATAAAAGAGGGCATAGCAGCAAAAACGTGCCGCATAAAATGGTATGAAAAACGGAAACGCTTCTTCCGGAAAAATAGAGAATTCAAATTAAACACAAAATGTTTTTATAGAAAGTTAAACATAAAAACTATATCAATAGATGTCATGCCAACAACATCAGCGATTCAGTCATACTGGGAAGCAAAATGGAGCTAAACAAACAACACAACAAAAAGGTTCAGCAGATTAGTAGGCAAAACGAAAGGAAGAACACGATAGAACAACAAATATTCCCCACCATCACAGGTCAAGAGATCATGGACACATTGAGGAGTACCAACAACTGGAAAACTGCAGGGATAGTTCCCTAACATCTGGTTGAAACACCTCACCAGTACACATAACCACTTAGCGACAGCGTTCAATTTATTGATAATTGAGCCAGAATCAGCACGAAACTGGAAGCTGGAAGGGCAAACCATCCTAATTCCCAAAAGCAAAGACACCGTACACCCACAAAATTACAGACCGATAACACGGCTATGAATATCCTACAAAACTCTAACATCAGTCATCTATAATCGGCTTATAAAGCACCAAGAAAACAACAACGCCTTACCTAAAGAACAAAAATGGTGCCGGTGAGGGATGTATGAGCGACGTCTGGTAAACCGAGCGATTATAGAAGACTCAACAGTATTCCACGCTCATGGATACTGGAATCTCTCCTCACATTTAAGGTAACCCCACCATTAATAAAATGCACACAATAATGAAAACAGACCTCAACATCAAATGCAGAATGTGTAACCAGCACAATGAGACAATTGACCACATCATCTTTGTCTTCCTAGATCTTGCCAAGTCTGAATATATATACTGACACCATAAATTAAGCAATTATATATACTGGACAGCATACCAATAGTAGAACATTAAAACAGACATCAGGTGGTATAAGCATGTGCTAAGCAAGGTACAATATATATAAGCTGGGATATGTCGGTTCAGACCGGCAATGAAATAAAAACTAATCGCTCAGATATAATAGTCAAGTGATAGATGCGTATAGGCCAGACATTATATTGAAAGACTTCAGACAAAAATCATTCCTCCTTATTGATATCACTGTCCCAATCGACATAAATGTATTTGTCAAGACCTACTCAAAACTGAGTTAGTATAATGTTCTTGAAATAGAAATTGGCAAATTGTGGAACCTTAAGACTAAAACAATACCTGGTGTCATAGGTGCCCTAGGAATGATAGCAATAGGGGCTGATTCCTTTCTAGCTCAGATAACAGGAAACACTAAAATGGCAGAAATTCAAAAGATAGTGCTCATGAGAACTGCCCATTTTCTACGTAAAATGCTGTTTCTGTAATCTCAAATTTTAAAACTGACATAAATTGTTTTCTTAAACGTTCCCTAGAAGAATACTATGTGCAAACCAAATATATAACACCAACATGAACTTCGAACTTGTTGTCTTTTGAGGTCATTGTGTTAGACTTGGAGTCAACTTGTACAAATACAAAGCATAAGTCAAATATATAATAATAATGAATAACAATTCATGCAAGGAGCGCAAAAGATAGGATTAAGTGTTAACTGCAAATGTAAATAGACTGCATGTGAAAAGAAAGAATGGTGGCAGAGGAATGATTAGTATAGACCATTGTATAACGAGTGAAAGCAAAACGCTTGCCGAGTATTGGATAAATAGTGACGAAAATCTGCTGCAATATACCAGGACCTATATTATCATTGATAATTTTCAATGCTATAGCTAGAACGATGGTGGTAATGATAATCACTGTTGTTACGGAGGCGACACAATGCAAGCACATTATATATGTGTCTGTGTGTGCGTGTGTGTGTATGTGTGTGTCAGTGTGTGTGTATGCATGTACATACATGTGCACGTGTATATACAAATGAACAGAGGAAGAGAGACATGGGATCTCAATAACAACTCTAGTGAGAACCGCACGAACAACTCCTGAAATGATGATGCAACACAAGGAAAGAATCAACGGCTATAGCCGATCATGGTGAAAGTTTCCCGCCCGGCACGTCCGAAAACGTCCGCATCAGGGGAGTGATCTGGCCTCGGATAGTCGTTATGTCACAACAGATCACATACACGGTGTGCGCAAAAAACAGACATAAGTGGACGAAGGAAGAGTACGATACATTTATTGAATGTCATGAAAGAGCAAAGCTGGAAAGAAGTCGCGGAGTAGGCCGACGTAACTTGAAATTTTGGATGGAAAAGACATGTGTCCAATGTCAGAAAATAAACTAATGAATCAAGTGGGAGTGATTTGGAGGATGGGTTACTTAACTTGAGAAGAAATATTTCGGATTAGTGAGAGTCTGAAAGACCCTGCGGATGAGAGTCTGAGAGACCCTGCAAAGAGTGGTCAGAGTTGAAAAGAGAGAGGTAGGAGTTGAAAGCAGGGAGAAGAGTAGACAGAAAGAACAGGAATGGTGATAGGGATGTTAAGGATGAGGAGCAGCAATCTTATACAGTGAACTTTGATACTGCCGTGAGTGGATATGCAGGGGAAATGAACCAACTAGATAATGAATTGCTTGAAATTCAAAGACGACTCACCGACTTGAAATCTCCGGAAGAAAACTTCTCCATGAATATGAGAAGGATAGATAGGAGTATTATGAATAAAGTAATACAAAAGATAAAACTATCATACCATACATCCAGAGGACATAACATAAACAAAGATCTTCTCCGAGCTATTGCGCTACATGTTGAGAAGAAATTACAACTTAAGAAGACAAATAAAAGTAGAGCAAAAGAACCATAGGGAAATCGACTCATTGAAAGGGATATAATGCGGGCAAGGCAAGATCTAGGCAAAATTGAGCAATGGTTAAGAGGAAACTGGAAATATTGGAAAGAAAAACGAGAAAAATTAGAGATGAAATATGAATACGGAAGAACGGTTTTGATGCAGTAATAGAGCAGTAAAAAAACAGAGGATCATGGCTAAAAGCCAGAAGATCAGAAGGTTTGTGAACAGATATAAGCAGTTAGAGGAGAACATATTTTGTTAAAAAATAACCCGAAGCAATTCTCCCGAGCATTAGGAAACAATGGACGAAATTTTGCTCCTAATGCAAATCAAGTCAAGGAGTTCTGGAGTGGATTATAGGGAAACAATGTGGTGCATAAATGAGATGCAATATGGCTAGGGACTATCAATACAGAATTACAAGTAGGAAGGAAACATAAGCACTAGTGATGTGAAAGAACAAGTGGGTAAAGTGCCTAACTGGAAAGCCTCCGGACCAGATGGGTATCATGGCTTCTGACTGAAGAGATGCCACGCGGTGCATGAAAGACTAACAGCCCAATTAAATGAGTGTCTCCAGAAAAGTACAGTCCCCGCGTGAATGGTGACTGACAAGAAAACACTTGTAATGAAAGATAGAAGAAAGGGGAATATTGTGGGAAACTACCGTCCCATTGCATGCTTAAGCATAATCTGGAAGATACTTACTGGAATATATGCTCAAAGACATACAGCTTTCTGGCACAGGAAGCAATACTATCAAGGGAATAAAAAGGATGTAGGAAGAGTTCTCAGCGTACCAAGGATTACCTGCTCACCGATAAAACAGTTTTGAGATATTGTGAAAAACATGATACAAACATGCTTATGGCTTGGATTGACTTTAAAATGGCATATGATATGATACCTCATTTTTGGATCGTTGAATGCCTGCAGATGTTTGGTGTTGCTGACAACATCACAAATTTTCTGGTGCATAGCGTGAAAGAGGTAAAACCCAAATTTTACTCAAGTAATGTATTCCTTGGAGAAGTTAATATTAAAAGGACAGTCTTCTAATTGCATTAATATCCATAACAATGACACTTAGGAAAGTTAAGATGGGTTACCGATGTTGGAAAAATGCTTATCATTGAACCATCTGTTGTTTATGGATGACCTGAAATTTTTTGGGAAATTTGAAAAAGAGATAGCAAAGCAGTCCTCAAGCAAAACAGTCCAGAAGTGTGGTAGGAACAAGTGTATGAGATTTGGGATTACCAAATGCTCAGTACTAAATATGAAAAGAGGGAAGAAAGCAGCCTGCAGAGGATTGCGGTTACCATCAGGAGAAACCATGGAAGAGCCCGACGGTTGTGGGTATAGATATTTATGGATTTTGGAGCTGGATGACAGTCAGCACAGAGAAATGAAAGTCAATATCAGCGATGCATATCAAAAATGGGTGAATATGTTGTTGAAATCCAACCTGAATGCCAAACATTTGATTGCCACAATGAATATCTGGGCGGTTGCGGTGGTCAGATGTAGTGCGTCCAACCTCAAATGGATTAAGGAGGAAATATCAACACTAGATAGAAAGACGATAAAGCTGATGACGCTGCATGGGAGGCTACACTCTAAATCAAACGTAAACAGACCGTATATGAAAAGAAAAAATGGTGACACAGGACAAATTAATACAGGCCATTGTATAAGGAGTGAAATGAGAACGCTTGTCGAGTATTTGATAAATAGTCAAGAAGACCTGCTGCAATATGCCGCGAAATATATGGGTGTAAATGCAAATGAAATGATTAGCAAAGCGGAGTCTAACAAAGAGTTGAGGAGAAGAGAAAAGAAGAACTTGGTGAGTTTGAAAAGAGTATACAAGACTTTAATGATAGTACAGCATCGTGGGCATGGCTTGGGCGAGGTGATTTGAAGTGTACCACCGAAAGCCTGACCATTGCTGTGCAAGGCTACTTGTTGTTCCCCGAAGTTAAGAGCTTTTGTTTTCTTTTCCAAATGTCTGATCTTTTGAGTAAACATGAAAATAATAATAATAATAATCCTTTCTACACATAAGGAGTTAGAGCACCGAGGAACGAAGATAGTAACCTTGAGGTGCCTGCCTAACAATTGACGGAGCAGTGCTAGGAGACCAACATATTAGCATGACAGAATGAGAAGAGATTTATAAATATGGTGACCTGAGAAATGAGATGTGACAGCTACGAGATTCAAATATAAAGTTTGTCATTGGATTATTGGTTCCAATACCACTCAACCTAAAGAAACATCTAGAAACTTTAGACATTCTCTACAATCTAGGTGCATTGCAAAAATCGGCATTACTTGGAGCTGAACGCGTATTGCGTAAAGTACTGTGAGACTGAGATGCTTGTTGTGACTTGAAAGATAGTACAAACCCCCAGTAGACCCAATATCTTCAATCAACAACATAAGGATATTGGATACTGTGCGACAGCTTAAATAATAACCATAATCACTTCTATTGAAGACACAACGTCTGAAATTTTGGTGGAGGGGACTACTTGAATACATCGACCCCAGTGTTTCGCTGACCTCAAAAGGAGGAAAGGCAAAGTCAATCTTGGCGGAGTTTGAATTCAGGATGTAGGGACGGACTTTATGGACACTAAGCATTTTGTTCAGCATACTAATGATTTTGCGAGCTCACTGTAGAAATAATAACAACAAGAATAATAATAATAAAAGTAATAATAATAATGATGATGATGGGGATAATTATCATTGTTATTATCTATACAAGAAATTCTTCTCGCCCTTCTTCTTCTCCTCCTCCTCCTCCTCATTGTTGGTGGTGTTGTTGTTGTGTATAGGAACAATTCCTTTCTCTACATAATAGTAATTTGTGACCAGAAATAACAAAAGCTTTAGTCAAACATTGTACATGGAAACAAAATGACAGATATACTCGAGTTCTTAAAGCCAGAAGACACCCATCTGTTAATGAGTGCGTCAACATATAGTAGCTAAATGTAATCAAATTGGTACTATATAGTGAATGTAGCTGTCACTACTGCATTATATATGGCGCAAAAATAATCGTTGCTACAGTCTTGTCTACCTGTTTAATAATTTACTGATGATAAAAGGCTGGTGAAACGTCAAACGATTGTTACTGAATCAAGTACAGAAGTTGAACTTGGTCATTTTTCCACTCCATCAACATTGCTACCACTTCTTTCACCATAGGATTAGCATTTATATTGTTTCCTTCTTATTTCATGTGTTAGTAATGTGAAATTATTAGATTTTTTCTTTCCTATTGTGTCATCATATTTTAGCAAGACGTAATACATTTCGTTGTTTTGCATAGTATTTACATGTTTCAAAAGTTTTAAGTCAGCATCTCAAGTATTCACAAACATACATGTGTCTAAGGTGTATTATGATAAATTTGGTTCTCAGGCATATGATTTTGGATCCAGTTCCACTACGCAGCACCTTGAACAAGTGTATTTTACAATAGGTTCGAGCCAAGGAAAGTCTTAAGTGTAGAATGGAGTTCATAGATGGATAATAAAAGCCAGCCGTATATATGCAGATATCAAAAGGATGTATTATAATATTATTCCACAGCTATACCAACAATCCTTAATACTTATCCACATATACAAAAACAGCCATACCAACACCCCAACATTGCTCCATCATCAGCTGCCACACGGATGTCATTATGGTTTCGATTCCTGGTAGAATTTAATCCGGTGGTGTCAACAGCACTAAAATAAGTGTTGTTTGGAAATAAACAAACCAAAGAAACTACTACTTTCAAACACGTTTACCAATATATAATCGTATCGATAAAAAAATTCCATAAGCAAATTACAACCCCTCTTAAATACGTAATTAAACAGCGACAACTCAGTTAATTCACAAACAATTTAAGACAATGTACACTGTATCAATATTAATAGTAAACTGCAATAACTTAATTATATACTAAATTGCGATCCATCATTAAGTCTATATAAATAATAATCCCACCGGTCTTCCATAAATAATACTATAATGAAAATTCAAAATTTATAAAACATTTTCAGAACAAAACACGACTGAAATTAATATAACTAATATTCTAATGAGAGTAAGACATTATTTCATCATTCAAAAGCTAATAATAAAAAAAACTACATACTCATTAATGTATAATCACTACAAGTTATAATATTAAATTACCAGTGAATAATATACAGTTAAATTTCATTAAATAGTAAATAATAAATGTACTTATAATAAACTAATATTACAACCTTGTTGTGTTTAAAGCTAATTAAACAGTTTAAAACACAATAAAAATGCTTAAAACACAATAAAACTACAAGTACTAAATCTATAAGTATTATCGCTTACATGTTTCATCAGACACGCGGCGCCTCATCAGGAATTTAAGGAGCAACTAAATATTGATTACGTAGTGCGTAATTACCACTTTCTTAATTGTCTCAAAACCGGTGACGTAGTAAGCAAATAACTCGAATTGTAAATCTTCAAATCCTTACAAATATTCGCTAAGCTGAAGACTAGATATTACCCCATATTTATTTAAAATCTCAAGTTTCGCACCTTAACAGCGATTAAAAGTTTTATCCAACTTACCAAGTTTATAACCTTATTTTATTCATTTATAGCTTTATGTACTTTTCCTTGCGTGTTTGCGCCCTACCACTTATTCTGCCTATACTTACATACTGCTTCGATCTGACACTTCGTTATATCTATATATACATACATACATATGTTCATACATACATACATACATACATATATATATATATATATATATATATATATATATATAATAATAATAATAATAATAATAATAATATTAAGGACAAAATCCAAAATTACAGGTAAAAACTCAATTAAAGTCAATTTATAAAAAATTGAGCTTTATAGATAAAATATATATAAAATATATAGTTTTAGGGAAAATAACCAAGTTTCAAGAACTCAACATTTAAAAAAGAGAGATTCAACACCGGAGTTTTATGTCCATGTCTTCATTCAATGTAAACATTTCTGTGTTTAACTATATTTAACCATTAATAAGTTAAATATATTAGTCGTCTCACACGTCATCAGGAATGATTTTCATTACAACAAAAAAACAAAAGAAAACATAATGAATCGATCGAACAAATCAATTTTTAAAACTATACCATTTTCCGTCAAATACGAGGCCTTGTCTGTTTACTTCCGCTAATTTGTAGGGGAGGTAACTCCTTAATCAATTCTATGGTTATTACTCTCCTATCAATAATTACTAGATTATTTATTATTAATTATTCAAGATATATAGATTATCTTAATGACCACTGGAAAGCTACAATTACTATTGACTAATTTTACATTTATATGTCTGCCTTAAAAACCAATATTATACTACATATTACCATCGACTGTGAACTAAAAAGAATTTTTCCTAGTAATAATAGCTTCTAGGAATTTTTTTCAAACCCCACAAGTGATATATTCAATTATATTTTAATATATTAACATTGTCTGCTATAATTATTATATTCCATGGATTCCATACTATAAATTATAAACACTTCTCATCTTATTTGAGATCCACAGTGTGCTATCCTATCTCCAGTATTTAATTTAATACCTACATTTATTACTGTCGAGTTATACACTTATATACTCTGCTTTAAAATCTAATAATAGACTATATTGTACTGTACTGTATTACCAGTTCTAATTAACTCTTCATTAAAATCAATCTATACTGAGTTGTTCCTAGATTTGAATAGCAAATTCCCAGCCGCTACTTATAACTTTAATATTTAATATTTCTATATGGCCTGCCTTCATATCTAATATTATATGCCATTATTATTATTACTATCATTATTGTTATTGTTCTTCTTCTTATTATTGTTATTATTATTATTATTAATATTATATTACAACTCGTTACAATCTAGTAAACCTCCTCTTATAAACTGACCAGACTTTAATGTCGGAACCTAGGATTGGTCTTCATTATTAAAGTTAGATTACTATTATTAACAGAACATTTATATATATATATATATATATAAGGCTCAATTTAATTTTTTATAAATTGATTTTAATTGAGTTTTTTACCTGTAATTTTGGATTTTGTCCCTAATAATATTAT
>NC_068984.1:62747477-62751117 GCF_001194135.2 Octopus bimaculoides
ATATATATATATATTCATGTATGCATGTATGTATGTATGTATGTATGTATGTATGTATGTATGTATGCATGTATGTGTGTGTGTGCATGTGTAGCGTAGTTGAGTTATAGATTAAGATAACCGCCTAAGGGATAGAAGTATCCATTACACTACCAGTATATTACTTATATTTAACCATGGGAATACATATGCAAACATATTACGTTCATAAGTTATAGGTAAAGACAAGGATGAACATAGGATTAAATTTCAACTGACCAATTACATCGAACGTTGGACCTTGGCCTATCTCACTTCGGACAACAGGTGGAAGAGCTTAATCACCTACTAGTAAATAAATAGATTGCATTTAATCGATTAATACTTTATTATGATTCATACAATTAATTAGTACTACAAACATAACTATTATAAATTATTATAATTAATATAAAATCTTACTGTAACTACACTCCTTCTCTGACTAATAACTATTGGCGTATCCCACTATTATCTTGTTTTTTATTATTTTTTCCATCCTATACTCCACCCTGTATAAAGTATTAATCCTCCAGTTGCTATTTTGTTTTAGTCTTTTACTTAACGGCTTAAAGTGACACACAAGCAAAATGGTATGATTACAACAATATTCAACTTTACCCTTTTTCTTCTCTATGTACCTCGCTATTTATTCTTCACTCTAATGAAGTTCCTTGTTTCAGATCGGTTTTATTACCAAATATGATAAATATTTTTACATATCTTAAATATCAATGGCAACACAGTATAATATTCGATGCACAAACAGCTGTTATATGGGATATAGTCTATTTGCATTGAATTAATAAATAATAATTGATGTAAGTGAATTGTTGTTATTCAGTACTTCCCCATCATCTGGTTTCTTTAAATTTATACACACACACACACGCACACACACCCACACACATATATATAAATATTTATATATTTATATATCTGTCAACGATGGTAAATGCAAAACAGAAGCATGTCCTCATAGTGTCACATTGTAACTATTTACACAACATTAACTGGATCATAGTCGACAGCGCCTCACCTTATTTGTCCGGAGTCCACATTTGTCTGCTCTGCTTCTGTGAAAGACTGCACTTATCCAAGAGGTTACTCTATCCATTAAAATATTTCATATTGTCGTCATATATGTTTTAATTTTATTTCAAATCATTGACGTTTGATAATCCAAATATTCCTCCCCAGAACATACTATTCTCTATGCGTACACCACTGATTTTACCCCCTTCCATTCCTCCAAATAAATGAACCAATCTGCACCAAACACCACACGACGATGCCTAAATTACATCATTTTACGTTCTTTGTACCAGCTTATGATTTGTTGTGACGGATTTTATGTTTCGTTTATGTATTCGATCATTGGTTAGTCTGTTCTATGTGCTGTAAGTACTTATTTGATTTTCATAATACATTTTGTGCAAAATATATGTAATTTCGGAAGAGCATTTTCTAATGCATTTTATGTTTTGTACTTCTGTCTAATTAAAGAAATACACATAACCTACAGAAAGAAAAAAATATCGCTTATTAACTTTTTCAAACAGGTAAGCAGACCAAATCACTTATGAGCATACATAGAAACCAATGATTACTGTGTAGTTTACTTAAAGATGACGACCTCATTGCTATTTATTATATAAAAGCTTAAGTGTCACATAGGTTAAAATCCCTTCGGGTTATTTAGTATTTTCAAATACAGATTATTTGTAATATATACTTAAGCTTGGTGCTTTCAGAAATCAATAAACACAACACACTTCAGAAGACATGTGAAGTGTCAGAGCACATAGGTATTAATTCAAACGAGACTGCTGCCATTATTCAGCTTTTAGTGAAACATTTTACCATATAGTTAATTATTTATTTCATTTGATATATTTCCTTTGAAGAAAGCGACCACTTATTACAATGAAGTTGTAACCAATGTGTTGTATTGGATTATTCATATAAATACTAATACCCATTGCCAGACTTAAGAGAAAATACAAGAGGTCAAGTCATTTAATTTAATACTCTATTCAGTATTATTCAGAGCACAAGTAACAATATGCGTCTTAAAAAATATCAGCAGAGAAATTTGTATAATATATCTCATTTGATCGGCATATTTTTCAATTATGCTATGGCAAGCGCCAATGTCGGTTATAAAAATCTAAAAGAGCACACGTTATCGAGTCATTTCAGTTCCTACATTAACAGCGAATTAAACAACTTGCCTTAATTTTACGAATGGATTCACAACTTATAATATAGAAACTCAACGTGATATCAAGATAACTGAAATTACTCTTAGAATGAGAATCAATAAACATAAATCAGGTTTCAAGAATCCTAAAGCACAGACATTTTTTGAAACGTATACATGAAGTATAAGAATATAAGAAACTCTAACACAAGTTGGTTAGTCTTCGGTAATATCGAATTATGTAATACATGGACCAGTTATTGTATTGTGAATTCAGTCTTAAATGCCCTAAAGCATAGTTCAGATAGTGTTCACAAATACATACATTAAAGAATACATAATTTGCGCTGGCAAAATTCTCCTAACAAAAGCGCGTGGACTTGTGATCCCCATAAATAGTTTTCTAGGAAAAAATATATAAACATACCTAACGCGGCTCTTTTACCGTTATACTGCATGTACGGATTTCTTCTTTTCCACTGTTCACCCTTACTATTTTCTGATTTTATCCTATTCTTTCTTTCGCCTGTAACAACTAACTTTATAAGCATACGCCAGGAGATTTTGTGATCGTGCGTGTGCGTGCGTGCATAGATATATATGCATTTGTATATATATTCATGTCTTGCCTATATATGAATGTATATGTATGTAGCTATGCACCTGCGTCTGCATGTTTAGTGTATATATGTATATTATAGATGGTTTAGTATGTGTATATACTGCTGAATGTATATGTAATCTATTGCGAACATTTTTTTAAACGGATATTTCTTTTAATTTATTAATTCATTAATATTTTACAGCTAATTATTTACCCTTGCTATTCAGGCCTTGTCCTTCTTTATAAGCTATTTTTGATTTAAGAGTTTTTTCCATTTTTATAATAATATGATTTTATACCACAATTTGTTGCTGCATGAAACCGGTTATTGAAAAAACCGTTAGTTGAAAGGACCAATGAAACAGAACTTTTTTCAAATGTGTATCTATCAAACTAATTGTATATTTTTCCTTATAACCTTATTTTTATTCCATCCTAAACAAAACTGTTCGACGAACGGGAACGTGAATCTCTGAGTAACATTTCTTGTGATATTTTTGCTGCTTTTTAATAAAGCATATCATTCTACCTCTGGTAGTCGAGTACTATGTTTCGCATTTATGTGCTTACACTGGTATATATATATATATGGGAGACTATACAAATAATAACAACAGACGAGGACAGGTGGTGTAAATAACAAAAGTATATATTAGTATGACGCTCGGGAATACGGAAAGTCTTTGACGTTTCGAGCTACGCTCTTCAACAGAAAGAATACGGAGACAAGGAGAAAAACACGGAGAAAAAAAATTGAATAGTGTTCAGTCAACGGTCAATCATAATAATGGCCGATCATAACAATGACTGACCGG
>NC_068984.1:62752177-62754315 GCF_001194135.2 Octopus bimaculoides
TATACATATATATATATATATGCATATGTGGGCACAGGACGTCACGAGGCGAGTACAGCAAAAAATACGAAGTACGAGTACATGGAATATGAACTATTTTTTCGAACAATGAAAGACACAAATGGGGGGAAACAAGACAAACAACATAAAGAACGACTCTTCATCAGTTGTTGGTTGTTTTTTTTCTACTCTCGTATGTCGAGCATTTAACAACAATATACGCTTTCGATAAAACAGTTGCTCCCGCAAAGCAAATTATATAAAATTTTGAATTTTGCGGAGGGTCAAAATTGGCAACACAAACAGGACAGTGAAAACAAACAGGAAGGGCTGCTAAGCCTCAATGAGATTGTGGTGGCGAACGCATAAATGAAGCTTGGACAGAAGACAGACAAGAACACGTCTTCATTGTTCCAGCTATAACGGACTGAAAGAAACACAGGTTGGGAGAAGAAAGAAAGATGGCCGATGGTCATGTGGGAGCCACGTGAACAAGGGAGGAGGAGTGAAGGAGAGAGATTTACAGAGTAATAGGATAGAATAGTGGGAGAATAGGAGGTAAAAGAATCAGAGACAGAAAGAGAGAAGAACGAAAGAGTGAAAAGATCATATAGAGTGTGCATCAGAATTATTAAGATAAAACTTACTTGGAAGAAGATGCGTACCGTTCAATCATATAATAATATTAAAAAAAAAATATATATATATATATATATATATATATATATATATATATGACAGAGAAAGTTGCTATGGTGCTACCTGTTCAGAGCCTTATGCAAAGTTGCTGGGAAAGGAGTGTGTAAGAGGCACACTAGCATACGGTTTTTACGATGGACAAAAAATATCGATAGCGACGAACGTTCTGGGAGACCACCGACCAGCATAACTGAGAAAAACATCGCAGATGTGCGTACAGCTATGAGAGGAAATCGTCGAATCCCCATCCATAAGTTAATTGAGGATCTGCAGATTAGTTACGGTTCCGTTCAGTCAATTATTATTGAAGATTTGGGCATAAGTCTCATGTCTGCCATGTTTATGCCGAGATTGCTTTCAGCTGACTAAAAATACACTTGGGTCTCATTTGCACAAGATCTCGTTGATTCTGGCTAGAACGATGAAAACCTTTTGAAAACTGTGCGTAGGTCACTGAGCAGGTACCGCCAAGTATTTTGCAAAATTTGATGCAAAGTCTATACTCAACTTTTTCTGTCGTGGTCAATACAACGTTCACACGTTACATACATTCCTTCCAGACACTGCTGTGAATACCAGAAGGGAGCTAGAACGTTAAAACTTAGTGCACATACACAACAGAGTTCAGGATCAGTATGTACCAAGCGGCTTCACACTACGTGCTGTAGCTTAGTTATTATGGTGACAGACCGGATACTTATTGATGAGATCACGTAGCAAAAGGGTAAAATTAATAACAAAAAACACGTTTTTAGAGAGTAGAATGGTACTAACCTTTAGGAAAGAACTTCACAAATTGTGTGTAGGCTTTAATAAATGTGCAAGCGCTTCAGTTCTCAACGTTATCAAGCACGTGTTATGTCTCTTGTATACATCGGAAGTTGTTTTAGGTAAAGTTGTTGATTATTTCCGGTTTAAACAAAAGCCAAATTAACCAACCGAGTAAATGTGCGTAAACACCAAGGAAAATATCCCTCGCTTAGATGCATACCATGCAGCGCGCACTTAAATACCTGCGCACAAGGAAAATGCACAATATTCCCCTTCTATAAAATAAATGAATAAAACGTCCTATACCGAAATGCAAAAGAATATTTTATGAGGTTTCTGAATCTGAAATTAAACCGAAAATAATCAACAACTTTACCTGAAGAACTTCCCTTATTTACAGTAGCTATAACACGTGCTTGATTATGTTGATAACTGAAAGCGCTTGCACGTATATTAAAGCTTACATACAATTTGTTATGTCCCTTCTAAAGATTTATACTATTCTACTTACTGCTAAGTGTGTTTCTTAATCCTACCGTTTTGAAAACAATCTTTCTCTCAATACACACACACATACACACACACACACACCCACCCACACATACATACATACATACATACATACACACACACACATACATACACACACACACACACGCACACACACA
>NC_068984.1:62755396-62764333 GCF_001194135.2 Octopus bimaculoides
TTCATATGAAATGTGTTTGAAAGGAAGCAATAACAATAAAATGTTTCAGAAGTGTTAGAGAGCTGATTTATTTAATCAAAGTGTGATCCATGTTTATTCATGACATTTACCCAACGTTTCTCTATGTCATATATTCAATCTTTAAAAAAGAATCAACTTTTACTGTCATAAACTAGCCGAATCCTTCAATTTCCTCTTCTCTATTTAAGAATTTTTTTATTGCTTTTGAAAAGCTCAGAATGCTTCAATAAGTGACGATCAGTAATAGAGATATTAAGGGAATAGGGAGGATATTGCAAAATCTCATAATTCAGACTTCGCAACATTTGGACCGTAGTTTGATGAATGTGAGCATGTGCATTGTCGCGGAGCAAAATTGGGCCATCTCTATTCACTAGTCTGGGTTGCTTCTTTTTCAAATTCTTATGCATACAATCAATTTCCTGGCAAAACGATGTTGCTGTTACCGTTTTTCTTTGCTGCAAAAATGGATAATGAATACCTCCCTTCGCAGACCACCATACAGTGACCATTAAGTTTTCAGGGTGCAATTGTGGGTTTGGGTAGTGTTTAGGTGACTCTCCTGCATCTAATCACTGTCCTGATCTACTGTTGACAAAGAGTATACATTTCTCATCACAAGTAATGATTTGATGCAAAAATGGTCTTTTTTCCAGTCGAGAAAGCAATAAGGAACACACTTCGAGGTGTCTGATTTTAAAAATTTCATTCAGTTGTTGTCGAACAAACCTATCCGTTTTCTTGAGTTTTCCAATTTTTTACAGGTTTCCAAAAACAGTTGTGCAAGATGTTTGGAGTTCTGATGAAAGTTTACGAACCTTTGTTCTCGGATTTTGTTCAACCAAGGCATTTAATCCATCATGCCGAATAACTGGTTTTCGCCTACCACTTGGTTTATTTTCAAGGCCACCATTTCCTAAACGAAAGCGTTAAAACCATCTCTGAATAGTTCTGATCTCAACAAAACCATTACCAAAGGCCCGCTTGATATTCTGTTGAGCTTCTGCGGCAGAGTGACCCAGTTTGTACTCATACGGGAAAATCACTCAACATAGTTTGGCTGTAATCATTTTTCATTTTCATAAGGTCTGTGGGTACATATTTTGTATACCAATATTGTTGGGAAAGAAAAAGAGTGAAGATTAAATACAAGGTTATATATAATTGAGTTTTTAAATGACGGAAATAACAAGTAATTCAAAATGCGACATTTCATGTGAAACAACCTCATATATATGTATATAGACAGACAGATAAATAGATAGATAGGTAGATAGACAGACAGATAGAGAGATAGATAGATAGATAGATAGATAGATAGATAGATAGATAGATAGATAGACAGATAGATAGATAGATAGATAGATAGATAGATAGATAGATAGATAGATAGATAGATAGATAGATAGATAGATATATTGCGATTAGAGAGAATTTTACAGCTGATTTTAACTGCTACTAATGGTATATGGTGGTTTCTATTCTCATTTCATTCATATATCTGTATTTGCGCTATTGTCTTTGAATTATCTAGCTCAACGTAAGTTTTTGTTCAGTAAACGAGGAAGCCTTAGAGTGCTAGACTCTTTAGCATATATTATTAGTCTGATTCTCACTTCTTCTGAGTCTAAGTCTACTTCAGTAACTTTTACCTATTTCGCCAATATATTATGAACCAAGGTTAGTTCAATCGATTACACTCCTTCAGTTCATATTTTATTTCATATCGATGTGCTGATATGAAGAATATTCTAACAAGTAAGATGAAGAGGAGAAATCTATATAGACATGAATTTGCTGTTTCAATACTGTTTTCAAATACTCATGTATGAGTAGATAACTTATCAATATTCTACGAATATCTTTCATATTAGATGAATATGTTGCTTCAATATAAACAACGAATGCGTTTGAACAACTTTGAAGCGTTCCGAATATAGAAGCTTAACTGATGTCTGACCACCATTTGCCGACAACCAAATGATGAAAGGCAACCGAAATGATGAAAGGCAAAGTCGCCCTCAGCGGAATTAGAACTCAGAACGTAAAGACGGGCAAAATGCCGCTAAGCATCTTCCTTAACGTGTTAATGATTCTGCCAGCTCACCGCCTTTATCTCTCTATCAACCTTGATAACATTAACTAACGCTTTTCTACCGCTGTCTGCACTCTGTTATTGAGACAAATATTAATAATCTAATACTTGTTTTAGTTGTGAGGGCTCCACACTCTTAAATGGCAGAGAACTCCACATTCTTAAATGGCAAAGAACTCCACATTCTTAAATATTAAATGAGGACATTCGATAATGATGGTCTAAATACATTGCTTGGAGAATAGAATTTAGGAGATCGTTATTGGTTCACATTTGATCACATTGTTACTAAGTTTTGACTGCTTAATAATAACGCAAGCCGCTATCGTAAGCTATGCGCGTTTGGTATCGATGCAATGGTATCGATGCAATGGTATCGATGCCTGTTATATTTTACCAAATGCTGCCTCACTATTTTATCTTTTCTGTCAACATAACACCAATCGGAGCTTTAACCAATAAATAACAGTCGTTGATTATAAAGCTTTCCTTGAATAAAAATGTTGATAATTTCGAATCTTGCTGATTTGAGTAAGGGAAATATTATGCATTACAATTGTAGGTTTATTCTGCGGTGAAGAGAAACCACTTTATGGATCTATTCTTTATTATGATGTGTTGTATATACCATAATACTGATCTGTTAGTGATCTGTACCAGCAAAAATATCTGGTACGTACGGTGAGATTAGACAAATTTTTAAGAGTTCAGCTTCGTGTGAATTCAACCAACTGCTAATCCCATAAATATAAACAGATAAATTTTATTTACATATATCATACTTGTACTGGATTACTTTAGTTGGCAATTTTGAAAAATAAATTATGCATTTTTACGCACAAACTATTTTTATTTCTTTTAAAAGTATTCGCAGTTTGAAAGTTTAACCTCTCATTTTAGAAAATATTAATCAAATATATTTCAAAGACTGGGTTTATATTTAATCATCAAAGGAGTTTTGGAAAAATCTTATCCTGGTTGCATTTTTTATTTTCGTTCCTCCAAAGAAATTTAATTATTTATATGATCTCAGAAAATAGATATTTCATGAAATATACTAGATGAGATTCTATAAACTTAAATAAATTCCAACGTTTAATCTATTTTGCCTTTTCGGAAATTTTATTCTTACAAATGAACAAACAAATAAATAAAATAAGATATAAATACCACTTTACCACGATTTAATAATTTCCATTTTAAGAACCTCTGGGAATTTAGTGAAGATAGGATCTTGAGAATAATTTATTGTTTCATAACTTCCCTTATATTTCTTTGGAAGAATTTAGTAAAATTATGTGTGTGTGTAGGTGGTTGGTTGGTTAGGTGGTTGGTTGGTTGGGTGGGTGGTTAGGTGTGCACATGTATGTAATATATATTACCTGCATATTTATGACTACTCATATCAAAAAATGTATTCGATATTGCAATGAAATTATGCCCATGAGTGATTATTTATCTTCCTCCGCACTTTCAGTCAATCATTGTATATATGTATGTTTTTTGGTCTAATGTATGATGCATTTCTCACATTTATTCCGCATAGCCATGATAAAGCCTTTTCCCACCCCTCTAGTTTTTTAGCGTATCTAAATCATTCTTATTTTCTACATAGTCGCACAAGGATACGTATAGTTATATGTTATCTATGCATATGTATGCGACTGTGTATCAAATTAGCGATTTTACATACATATATACGTACATACACAAGTAATTACATACATATATGTGTGTTTGTGTTTGCGTGTAATTAGTTCCTTTCCTTTTGATGAATTAAGCATACTATTTAGCTTTTCATATATGCCTTCCTCAAAGCTCTGATTTATGACTTGCTTCTACACGGTTGATTCTGAGTATAGCTCTTTCAATTTTTTACTATAAACTTTTCTTTCTTTACTTTATTCTTTTTCTATACTTACAGCCCTTGTATTCCCTTTCACTTTTCTTACATCTTATCGCAGTAGATCTCATACCTTTGTTTACTATCACTATTTCGACTTGGCCATCACTAATCTCCATTTTCTTCGTGTTCTTTTTTATGATGTACTTATGCCCTTAAATGATACTCTGCCACTACGTTTTTGATACGCATATTTACGAAGAAAAAATGTGGCACTTCAATGATTCTGGCCTGGTTGTATTGGCTTTTCATGTTTATGTGTTCATAAACATATCACCTCATTTTATAAGTATTACTGTAACAGTATGCATATCTCTTTGCGTAAAAAAATAAACATACATCATACCATCCTTGAATGTTTGAAACAGCTGTAAAGAACTACCTAGAAACATACTTTTGCTTCGAGGGTTAGAGTTATGTTTATGTTCGTATAACATCTTGTGTAATTGCTATGAATGATATGTCATCGATAGTGTCTCTACATCCTTTGATTTTGATTGCAAACTCTGCCAACAAATTCCTAATTGATCTGAGAAATTAATTTTATCCTGATTCGGAGATTGGATTCTTATAATTTAGACCTTTTCAAGGAGTAATCAAGGTATTTTTTTAAAAATATATAATACAGACAGAAGGGGAATTGATAGTTAAAAGTAAATTAATCCCGCTTAATAGTGGATGTAGAATTTAAGGACTGAGTACTAGATTATTTAGTATGACAGAACCCCTGATATGGAGTTGCAGTGCACATAAGCACTCCTGTATATATTGCTAGCGGGAGAGAAGTTTCCGCTATCGCAGCCGAGACTACCAGATTACGTCATTTCGGCCTTCTTTGGCCTTGCCAATGGCAGACGGCCCTGACTACAAATAGAAGCGATTCCGCTGTCAGTGATATACATAGATTTTCAGTGCCTATTCCAGCACTGGTGTCGCAAATAGTCGGTGGGCTTATTAAAACATAATTAATAGCAACAGAAGCAGTATTAATACAAAAACATCATATTCATCCTCACTTAAAAGTGGGGTTTGTGTTAGAACACAAGATGCTGTATCATTTGCCATGTGGTATCCTCTGATATGGATTTGTGGGACATATAAGCACTCTTGTTTATATTGCTAGCAGAAAGTGATCGTCTGCTATAGCTACAAGGACTACCAGTTCACGTTGTTTCGTCCCTGCGGGTTTTCTGCGTGTGTGATCGATACATGTATTTGTGTATTGAGTTGTTGTCGTACAGAAGACCATTGACGGCAGCACACCTCTTTCTGGGTCGATATATTTGTTAACTGTGCAAATTGATTTTATCCAAGAAAATGCATAAAACTTCATAAACACGTATCTCTTAATAGTATTTATCATTTGCAGTACACTGTTAATTTTAGTATTCTGTTCTTTCTAATTTGATATAAATTATTTCAATTAAATACATTCAAGCTATTTCCTTATTCTAGAAATATTTCTTTTAAATTCTTTGGCAAAGACTTTACTATCTTCATCCCAGTCAGACGCCAGAGATGTTTACCATCAACCAATAAGACATGAACTTCCTAAAGGTAAATATTAGATATAATTATGGCAAGATTCCAATATCCACAGCATTTATTGAACTGATTTTGAAACTATAACATATGTACACTTAGATTTTTTTTCCTTTAACTACGGAATCCTGAATTCAATTGCTAGAATTTCAAAACTAAACTAATATGAAGGACGTACACCTACGAACATAAGAGATTTAATGTACTTGTACTGCCAATTTTGTATTTTCTAGGCCAGAATATCGAATGCTATATGACTCATGCTAAGTACATCGGCAACAATTTCACAAGAAATATAGCAGTTAAACATCCTAGCACATTTGTAAGAATTGGTTAAGATGTTTCTCAATGTATTCCTTCAAAGAATATGATAGTATTTTTCATGATATATATGATAGTATTTTTCAGGAATATATTTGTGTGCACATGTGAGTGTCTACACGTGAGTATAGATCTAATTACAAAGTATATGGTATATGAGACTACGAAACAAAATGCACGAAACCTTATTCATTTATACCGATACACACACTCATTTATAAATAAGTGTATGTTAGTATCTAATCACGTGACATGTATTTTGGTATGTGCATGCATATGTATCTGTTTCAGTGCACGTGTACGCGCGTACGGGTTGTACACGTGTATAGATTTCTGTGCGAGAATTCATTTATGTAAATGTCAATGTATTAGAAAAAAACGTAGTTATATACATGGCCGTCAGTATGTATATCTGCGCATATCTGTGTGTGTAAAAATTATATATATACACATTATCAACGACAACATTACATATAATATAGAATGTTATTCTCCATTTCACATTGTTGCGAGTGATGTAAGTTGGAAAGAAGCTGAAATGAATGCACTCAGAAAAGCTGGTCGAAAGTTAACATAGCCTTAGAAATTTCTGTCGTGGTTGTCAATAGTTCAAAAAGGCACCATCTTTATACATTGGCTGGGAATTTGTAAGGTTGTTATTAACATTTGCCATTGTCAAAATAACTACAAAAATGTTATTCTTTTATCCAACGGCTGCATTTCGTTTTCATTTGTATACCTTATTTTCTTATTTAACTCCTTTGTAATTGTATAAATCAGACCAAAATTCCTGATCACAATATTTCACCTGTATAAGTAAAGATCTGTTCGTATGTGTGTGTGTGTGTCTGTCTGTGCATCTCTGTGTTGGTCTGCCTGTGTGTTTATTCATAAAGACTAGATAGAGGAAGCAAAAAAGATACACTTGCTGGAAAATATTCTAGTGTATCGAAGCCCACAATCGTAGAAAACGAGCCCGCAATCGTAACCTGCAATCGTCAAATTTAGGTGCAGCCTTCCGTATATCCTTGCTAGGCTGATGAACCGCACATTCCGCAACATATGTAAAAGGATCTTATCTAACTATCCCCTTGTATTCTTATCTCAGAGTCCTCTCCCCCACGCATGTTTCGAAAACCGTAGTGCATTAGCTTCCACCCCATATAATACGGGATGAATTCGTTGAAGAAGGAGGTTTTATCTATCGGATATTCTTCACTTACAACATTTTTTTTTAGATATCTCAAGTTGAGTTGCTTATTTCGTTTCACAGCATATGGAACTGATTGTGTGTAGTTGCTGCAGTTTGTGCTGTAGATTTGATAATGATTTTCTTTCCAGATTTACCCTTATGCTCCTTAACCTGTGGAAATAAACAAGTTAGAAATTTTGCCAGGTTTTGCTGCAATTGTTATGTCGTTGTTGTATTTCCTTTGTCAATATTTACGTTCTTGCTCATGCATTTTTGTTGTTGTTGTGATTATAGTATTAGTTTACTTGTAATTTTTCTGTTGGTCCTTTTCTAGTTCGTTCTATTTTAGAGAAAATTCCACGTGAAATTTATTTTGTTTGTGCCTCAGAGAAATGTAAGCTATGATTCACATGATATTTTAAAATCTCTGCGATGTCGTCATTCTTCGAAAAAAGTAGAGTTCTCAATATCCAAAATCTTATATACCTTAAAACATTATGTGAGAAATACTTATTTGGTATTTCTTATTTCTTTATTGCCTACAAGGGGCTAAACACAGAGGGGACAAACAAGGACAGACAAAGGGATTAAGTCGATTACATCAACCCCAGTGCGTTACTGGTACTTAATTTATCGAACACCGAAAGGATAAAAGGCAAAGTCGACCTCGGCGAAATTTGAACTCAGAACTTAACGTGAGTCGAAATACTGCTAAGCATTTCGCCTGACGCGCTAAATTTTCTGCCAGCTCGCCGCCTTATTCGGTATTTCTATCAGGAAAAGCGACAAACATGAACCTCTCACGCTTGTTCGAACTAAACTTATCATATAAATATGAATGGTATCATATATACATAGACATTGTGTTAGTAACAGTTTGTAGTTATTATGATGGAATTCTGAAAGAAATAGTCAGCCAGTGACATTCAGTTAAATGTTAGTCATTGATTGAAGCCAGTGAAGTTCCAGACATTCTATACCCGACAGATATATCATTGATAGGTTTATGTTGTAAAAATGAAAAGACGTCTACTATTTTGATATTAATTAGAAATTACTATGAGAATCAACTCTAACAAATTCTGATGGTATCTCATGGAGACATTGTAATAATGCAGCTCAAAGACTAGGTTTCATATTGAGAACTAGAAAATACTGAAGTTTTGCACAGATACTGATTATTTACACATAGTAAGTTATTGTCACAAAGAAATGCTGTTCTAATACCTGATATGCTGCTCTACACAAACATTAAGCCAATCATTCTGGAATGATTTCAACTGAAAGTACATATCAGAGTTTCAATCACTAGCCAGGTATAAACATTAACAGCAAAGTTGGCAGCTGCTTCTTACTATTTTTTCTATTATTGCCTGTTTACTATCTCCATTTCTAACGTTCTTTAGCTCTATTCCAGCTCTTACACAAGAAAACCTATAATCTAGCCTCGAATGCGCCTGCACGCACATACACGCGCACACACATGTATACATTGTTGACGTCATAATAATTGTATAAATTTTGGAGACAAAGCGAGATATTTCCTTTTTCATTACAGCGGATTTCGAAGGTGTCGTAAAATCTCCTCCCTATATATATATATATATATATATCAAATAATAAGCAACACGGATTTCAAAAGTGATTGCAGTACGCACGTTTCATGCTACTTCAATTTATTTAAGTAATGTGAGCATTACCTTAAATGCAATATGAAGAGCAATCTTCAGCTGCACGAAAAAATGTAGAAAAAAGACATATTACAAATGTGGCAACATATTAAAACCAAGTGGGAGAGAGCAGAGGAAGAATATATAAGTCCATCTTGACATAGCAGGGTCTATCAGGCTAGTAATTGATTCT
>NC_068984.1:62765614-62766885 GCF_001194135.2 Octopus bimaculoides
TATATATATATATATATATATATATATATATATATATATATATATATATATGCGTTCGTGTTATTGGAAGATATTTATTGGCTACAAAAACGTCCTAAATTAACTTTGTATGCTTCAATCTTTGGACGATTGTACAAGGCAGAAAGTAGCATTTGGTACATGAAGAATATTGCAGAAATCATTTGAAATCATAACAGTGCTTCAGTCAGTACCCTAATATACGAAAAAATATAGATTCATTGTGTTATGGATGATTGAAAACGGATGGATTATTAACATTTATTGACATAAATTTCCGGATGATTTATAAAAACAAGCATGCTGCTCATAGAAATATTTGTATGTGTATATGGCAAATATTTCTGTGAATACCTGATTATATACACACGCATTTACGCGGCATATAGTTGTAGTGCTCTGATGTGTCACATTTTGTCGAAATGCTATCAAGGCCTCACAGATTTCGTTGGCTTCAACAGAGAACTTAAATTGTGCATCTCAATTGGTAACAATCATTTCGGAAGGAACTCTTTCTCGTAAGGGGAGCCGAAATTTCTCAACTTCCTTTCAAAATAAATTTATCCGTAATTAAGAAACTTTCGGAAAGTTTTCAGAAGCAGCAATAAATTCAGTAACAAAATATAATGATAAACAAAATAATAATTACCAAAATTAATTAACAGTAGTAATTAGTAAAAGTAACAATGACAATAATAAAAACGACGACGACAACAACATCAACAACAATAATAAATAATAATAATAATAATAATAATAACAACAACAACAACAACAACAATAATAATAATGATTTGAAAAGTTAATTGTAATAATAGCAAAAACAATAAATAGCGTTATTTTTCGTTCGTAATTATTAGCATCAACACATCTTTTACTAATAATCTTAGTTTTGCTCATTATTATTTTGTAATTATTTTAAAATTGTGTTTGCTAATTATGATTTCAGTCAAATCCCGGTCATTTACCTGATGTTGGCTAAGAAATTTTGGACTTCTACTCAAGAAAATTTGATCCTCCTCTGAAAAATCATACAATTTTGGTTGAAAATTTAAAAAAACGTAAAGAATAATAATAAGACCTCACATATTCTCTTTTTGAACAGGGCGCAGCTTTCGACAAATATACACTATATTACTCTATTCTTATATAACCATCTTCAAGAATATGTAATCATTTAAGTATATATATATATATATATATATGCATGTATGTATGTATGTATGTATATATGAATGTATGTATGTATATAT
>NC_068984.1:62769320-62773801 GCF_001194135.2 Octopus bimaculoides
CTGTTAATACTTCATTTAGAGAATTAACATTATTTGTATATATATATGTGTATATACAAAAATACCCTATATGAATCTAATATACAATTTACACACAGACACACACACGCACACGCTATATATATATATATATATATATATATATATAGATATAATTTGTATATACTTCGGGCCAGCGATTTCAACTCATTTGGAGGGCTAATTCACTATCCAGATTTGATGAGCTAAAATTAGAACCAACTACCGATATCTATCGTTCTCCCTCAAAACGGGTCGGTTCGTTTCGCCTACCTTTGAACTATACTGTATGCATCCTCACACATATATCTTTATAAGGACTCTCGTCAAAGACTTAGTTAGTGCCGCAACCAAACAAAATTTTTAACAACAAATAAACATTCAGCATATCACTTCGTTAATGTTTACATTATTAACTTAAATTTGGTGCAGTGAATATAATTTGTATTATTAAAGTAAAATGAATTGTTTATTATCTTCATGCGTTTGGTTTTAAAGAGCAGGTCTGTTTTCAGTTTTCAAATTAAAGACAAAATACGTAATTTTTATTAAGAAGTGATTTCATCATATTCTATTGTACGAGTTCAAAATTGAATGCAGAGTAACCTCGCAATTTAATCAGAAGATTTTCAAAGCATACACAGTTCAATATCGCTTCCAAATGATTCGTATTGGTGATAATCTCCTTTAGTATATTTAGACAAAATTCAGCGATGTGACTTTATTAAAGTTAAGCCACACATAACAAATCGAGGTTGCTCAGGAAAGTCATATTTGCCGTTGACACTTTAATTTTGTGGAAAGAGAACTATCCACATCTGAACCACATTAATGCATATACCAAATCATGTATTCTATATTACAACCAACAGCATTTCACGTAATTCTGTCGCCCAGGTGACGTACTTAAAGGATTTTCCAATAGAAATTTTAACCAGTACAATGTTACTGTCTGCTTGCCTGATGAATTGCTACTACCATTTCTTTTATCCTGATAGAATAACAAGGTTGTTAACGAATAGTATTGCCAAGAAATCGGCAAACAGCACCGAGAATAGCAATGCTGAACTCTTATGTAGAGTAATAGAGAGGGGCTAGTTCTTTTCCATAACAATGCCTGATTAAATGACTGGCAATGTCTCCGCAGAAATTAACGAATTTGTCTAAAGAAACTCCGTCATCCACCTTAATCCATATTACATTATCACATATCTCGATATGTTTCTGGAAACGAGACTTCATTTCAGGAGCTGCTTAGAGACAGATGTCTGCTGGGAACTCTAGAATTTTATGATATCATATATATAGACTTGTTTCTTGTATGTTGGCGTTCATATGCAGGTTCTGTTTGCTAGTATTTGGATGGATAAAAAATATTATATGCTGAGATATACAACTTGCTTTATATTTGGTAGATATAAACAGTAATTGTTTTTGCTCCAACATCATATGAAGCAATATTCGACATTTAATGCAATGTTCCGTAAGATAATAATCCTAGTTCTAAATTTAACAAATGTTCAAGACGTATAACAAATAATTTAGCGTTTAAAAAACTCTAAATCTCAGTTAGTGATTAAATGTTCCACAATTTTTTCTCTTGCTTTTCTGGAAGACATGACACATGTGTTATTGTAATCTGATTTTTATATAAAACTGGTTTGATATCTGTTGTGCTGTTGATGCAAGAATATGCACAATCATGAATTTAAATAATTTGTCCATTTAAAAGGTTATCTTTGAAATAAAATATATTGAGTTTAATTTCGAGGAGGCTTTGTAAGAATCAGAAACCTAATAATTTCAAATCTGATTTCATTTTCAGGGAAATTAATGTTATATTAAATGTGTCAGGTAAATTATTGCAATTTAGGTTGTCTTTTTCAACGAAAGTGTCATATTATGCAAATACAATATATACATTCCACAATATTTATATTTACTTAGATGACTTGTCCATAAACACAATCCTGTTCAAAGCTGCGTATCCATCAGTTTGATGTAACTTTCTGGCAGTGAAGTTGAATAAGTTTTATTTGCAAATATTCCCAGATTGCCGTATTCCCTACTCTGTCGATAGCAACATATAATTTGTCCAGGTGTGAACATTCTGCTTGAGTGAGACAATCAGCACTTCTTTGAACTTTGTCTTTGACTCCTATTTTCCGACATAGCATTATAAATATGCCTTATAAAATGCAACCATACTAGAGGGAATGGTCAGACTGTAGCAGATCGTTAAAGAGATATCTGAACAGTCATTAGCACTCAAATAGCGTGAACGCCACTAAGGTTCCCGGCGATCAATGGTCAGTAGTGTTGAGAAATCGAATACCTTTGTAGTGGTAATTCTTGTGGAATATTTTCGGAGCAGGATTGCTAGATATCCTATTTTCATTTCCATCATACGCAGAAGTAAATCACTTATATATAGTAAATTCAAAACTTCTGGGTGTTAAAAGACAACTTGATTTCTTCTGCCACCGAATGTAAGCTTCTCAGTGTAATCATGTTCATTCATAATTTCAAAATTTAATTGATCAACCCTATCGTTTTACTAGCTCTGAAGGCGTGCTCTGTGCATTTTAAGAATATGTTGCTAGAGAGGCTACACAAACTGAGCCAAATCTTCCATGGAACTTATTATTAGATAGCGTGTGATCACCTTGACGTCTGGGAAAAATGCACCGGTATTAACAGAATTGAGAATTAATGAACCAGTTATAAATCATATTCATCTGTATGGGAATGAACAGAAAACGCGGTTCTTATTAGAATATATAGTTTATAGCTTTAACAGATGCACACTAATTCATATTGGTCTCACTGATGTAGATTGCATATGTTTGAAGTAAAAAAGTATCATAAGGAACTATGTGTCAATTATCCATCTCTACCTGTTTACAACTCCTCACATGTTAGCAGTATGGTCTCCTTCAATAAGACCTCGCCGTCGATGAACTGCATCAGTCGTCACCACTTAATGTTTGCTACAACATTCTGGTGACGTTTTCTCCTATCATGCGCTTGTATACCGAGACATGAAGATCAATTCTAAAAGTTCAGAAGTGAGAAACTTATTGATTTCTTGCCATTTGTTGTGGTTGCTTTCACTTGTAAGCATGGCAATAAGGTAAATCTCCTTCCTAGCAATCGCTTGTGCTCATATGGTGCATTAATTTTTCAAGATGCCAGATTTGAAATGTGAAAAATGTTTGCTATCGCTTCAGTTGGAAATATCATGTAGTGATATAAGGATTGTCTATTACGATGCGTTCTGTATTCTCCTCAAACTTTAGGTTTAAGGACAGTGTCGCAAACAAACCAAGTCGCTAAATATATTTGCGATAGCCATCACATTTTTGCCATATATTTCGGCATGTAATTGATTTTTGAAGAACTATCATTCTCCAGACCGATCAACAACTCATTGCAAAGATTACATCTGACAGACTATTATACAGGTCTAATCCTAAATACTGCTGATCGTTTCCAATACACTACAGACGAGGAGACTGGACAAGACGTTGGCTTACACAAACCTATTGAAATAGGCGGTGTCCGTTATGCTGTATATTATCCAATTCCTTCTTCTTCGTTATAGGAAAGTTCATCTTTCCTATTCATCTTTGACTTTGAATATTTAGATGCGAACCAGCTAAGCCACCACATAAAACCTGTATGCATAATGGGGTCATAGGCTTGATGAGAATCGCTAAATACTTTCTGACACACACATTTTCTCATCATTAATATCAATGCAACAATCTCATTGCATCGAGACATGTTATATATACTGGGGTGTTCATCATCTGGCATTTGTCTTCATGCAAAATGATGAAATCATATACCGGTATTGAAATAGCAACACATTATTCTTCGACAGGAATGATTGAAAATAAGTATTCTTAGCTGAAACTATAGCAGAATGAAATATTCTGATATTAGCAGCATCGGGATCTTCTCTTCGATTATCTACAGTAATTTTCTGCGTGTCCTACTAAAGTTTTTTCTTCGGTAGTGTACAGGTAATATACACATAATACGAGTTTCTTTATTTGGCGTAGCAGGTACGGCAAAAATTATTTTCCTATTATTTTATTACAACACTCATATAAATAGAATCATATTTAATGCAAAACATACTTTAGATAGCACATTCTATAGTCAAAATTCTGTTTCATCGTTACGATTTCTTCTTCTGGCTAACAGAGATTGTCTATTACTTTTAGCACCTAGAATAACTACATAAACGCTCTCGTAATTGTGAATATGTGGTGATTTAGTTAAGTTTGTGACTTTAAAAAAAATCTAACGTGACATTTCAGTGAAGTTTTAGTCAATAATTTTCATTCATGTTGTATAAATACTAAATGATAAATATTTATCTCACAAAGAGTAGAATCGTCTGATTTATTGTCTAATTTTTTTTCTCTTTTCTTTTTTTTTTTGTATTTGTTTTT
>NC_068984.1:62773811-62778168 GCF_001194135.2 Octopus bimaculoides
TTCTCTTTTCTTTTTTTTTTTTGTATTTGTTTTTGTAACATAGTAAATAGTTTAGCCATCACAAAAATAAGAAATGTAAAGTGGTTGAATGAACTGAGCTGCATACGTTTATATCGAAACACTTTTGCATCAAAAATGATTCTGCTGGCTGAAAGCCTTTATAAATCTGTCGCCTTTTATTACCTTTCTGTTTCTTATTCCAGTCTCCTCTGATGAAAAATGAACTTGACCAAAAATGAAGGACAAGTTATAGATATTTTTCGTGTCATATGGAAACTCAATGAATATATCACTTTGCTTTTGTTTTGCTTCATTTTCACAGGTGGTAAATTTTTAGACTCGTTAGAGCGTCAGATAAAGTACTATGCTCTATTCATCCCAAAGAGATGCAAATACACCACGCCAGATTGATCGAACTGGAAATATGAAGGGCCACACAATTTTCTGTATATTTTAAAAATTTGCCTACTGAGTTCAGGTCCCGCCATGCCCTACTTGGGTCGAAGCGTCAATTTGTTTTATGCTATAACACTAACAGCATTGATAATGGTGATTTGGGGCCACCGTCCTCAATTATGATTGAAAATAAAATAACTGAAACATTTGTCTGTTGGTGTGATGGCAGACAGGCGGGTGGTCAGACGAATATTGTTTTATTTTCATACGGATTATTAGGTGTCTTGCATTTTGCGTGCGGCATTAGCTTTAAATTGTACTATCACAAAAAAATGCTCACTTTAATTTAAGGATGCATGTGAATGTTGGCGAATAATTTGGTGTAGTTGTTTATGTGCATGAATGAAAATTATGATGTCTGTTTGTATTTTGGCGTTCTCATAGTAACTAAAGAAATTTATCATTTTCTGTTGATGTTAAATACACATACTGAGATGCAATTGTATAGTTTTATGATAGATACTGAAAAAAGTATTTCTAGCAATGCAATTATTTCAATTTTAATTTCCGAAAGAAAATGTGAATTTATCAACTGATTAGAAAGATAATTTTAGAATTATATTCTCTTTGCCAACGTTATTAACTTCATACTCGCAAACTATCATAGTATTTCGTAAACGGTGGAAATCAGTTCCTAAGCACAAAATACTAAAATAAATATTAAAGGGCACATAAACACTCATATTGTAGAAAATATATTTAGAGATTATGATATTTGAACGAAAAAGCGTATGATAAAATACATGTTGTATAACAGCAAGAACAGTAATAACAACAACAGCGAAGAAAACTTGTATACACCTTCCTTGTCACATGAAAGTGTGGCGAATACTGGCTGAGATCTATTGCTTGAAACGGCATTCTAACGAGAAATTCATATATATCAAGTTTTTTTTTTTCTGAAAAGTTTTTATCGACGTGGCATCTTTTACACAGCACGTGTTCACCGGCCAAATTCTATCACACAAGCAGTAAAGGAATTGTAACATATGATGTCTCTGTCAATGACACAGGGGTTGTTGTCGTTGTAACATAGAACTAATGTTTGGAGACACCTCTCATTGTCACAATTTCTGTTATTTCCTTTACTGTGGGTGGACGTATGAACCAAATATGTGTTATCGTCAAATCGCAGGAAAGGGAGAAAACACAGGGCCAAATATTTCGACACACACAAACCCGAGAGTATAAGACACTACTGCTCGTAAATTTCCCTACTATGATAAAGGCTGCAGGATATGTAGATATCAATGACAACTTGGAAAAGTGGTCGCGGATCACTTTCGTGGCAGAATATGAATACAAGTTTACATAAACTTACAAGAACAATACACATGATGTGATGTCAGATAGAATTAAAAAGAAGAACTGACACAAAGGATTTCGGATTGAGTTTCCATCTTACTAAGCTCAGTTGCAACATATGTGGTAGTAAAATCGTTGTTATGGCTTTCTACTCTGGTGGTTTGCAAAGGGAAAAAGTTTAACAAAGAACAACAAAGTAAGTCTGATACTCCTAGGACAGCATTACAATCTCAAAAGCAGTATCAATTTTTTTGGAAAAATCCACCTCATCCTCATTCAAAGGAGTTAGCCAGGAAAGCCCTAAACTTCAGCTTAAGTGATACAATTGTTGATGACGTCTCAAAATGAAAACCAAACGCTTAACGCTTGAAAACAAATGGGCCACAAAATATTCGGTTTGCGGTGAATATCGCGTGATGAGGCGACATAATCATGTGAAGAAAAATCAATGTCCCATGAACAGAATCCCATCTCGGACCGTGCCAAGTGAAGTTGTTTTCATTGATCTTCACAATACCTAAGAATACCTAAACGCAATATCCGAGTAATTCGTCTAAACACCAAATTCTTTTGGGATAACGTTCATCGCGTTAGCTGGGTGGGAAAGAGATTTGTTTAAACATTGTATTTAATTAAATTTGCTTACATTTTCCCATGATAGGCATCTGCGTTTTTAAATCATTCCAAAATGAATTGCACCTATCTATTGTTCTGATGTGGTAGATATAGGTGATGCTAACAACAATTATGGTAGTAGGCAATACTCATCAAATTCGTGAAAACACGAAGAGAAACTTTAAAATAACCCAGAAAATATGACAATAGAAGAAACAGTTTCGAGCCCGAATATAAGATTAGCACAAGCTTCACCTAATTAAGAGAACATAGTAGTTGCGATGAATGAACTGAAGTATGATGCACGGATAGTGTCCAGAAAATGAGAAAGGATTTGGAGAAAAACAACGCTAGTAAGCCAACAGCTAAATTTTAGCTACCAAAAGAACTTGCTGTTTGGCCCGCAAGGGAAGATACAAGCAAATTCGAATTATTCAATATGCAAAGAGTCATCAAAGGTGATAACTATTAAATTCGTGGGGTATTCTGGCGCAGCTCCAGTGGTGGTTTCTTAAACGTGTAATGACAGCAGTATGTGTTTGCCTTGTGCTCTTGGGCAAAATACTTCATTTTACTCTGTGATTCCATCGACACTTGATTTTTACTATACTGTGCACCGGTCCAGTAAACGTTTATTTGACGGAGAGAGTGAGGTAATATCCAACATATATATTTGATCACTAGAAACAAATCATTTGTGGCTGTTGTTCAGCAAGATATAGCAGAACGGACTTTGTCGGACTACGAGAGGCTCCTAACATTTAAATCATAACATGTAATGCCCTTTTCATATTCGATGCAAAGAATATAATCACTGCGGATATTAAGTGAACAAATCCAGCCAGGCTCAATTTTACGTTTCACCAGCGGGACGACGATATCAAAACGTACCAGTGAAAAACTTGTGTTAATGGTATCTAAATCGGAAACTATTATTACAATATATATATTATTAGTAAGGTGGAGAGCTGGCAGACTGTGCAAAATTCTTAGCGTTCATTTTTACGTTCGTTTTTACTTTCTGGCTCAAATGCCACAGAGTCGATTTTAACGTTCATCATTTTGAGGCCGATAAAATAAATAGCAGTGGAGCACTGGAGTAAATGAAATCGACTTAACCCCCTCCCACAAAATTGTTGGCCATGTGCCAAAATTCGAAACTAATATATAGTTGCAGCTAGAATGGCAGTTGTGTCAATGTTAATAGTAGAAAGAAGAAGAATATTTTGATAAAAAATATCGAGCTATATTTTTTAAGTATTTTTACGTCTTTATCCTTGCAAACGTTACGGAAAACATATATAAAAAATAGAATCTAGACTGCAAAAAGAGATATGAAATTACAGAGTTATGGTGGGAATATATCCTGCATGTGGACATCTGCATATGTCAGAGTAATTTTTTCAGAAAGTTATTGGCAAAGTAAATAATCGGGAAGACAAACATTAAAGAACAGAAAATATATTGGAATAAGATAAAAGAAGACGTATGAAGCTTAAATATGTGACCAGAAATATATATAGATATATATAGCTAAATACAATGATATTTAATAAAACTGACTTTTTAGGTGTGCATATGTTTGTGCTTGTGCGCGCGCGCGTATTTGTGTGTATGAGAGTGCGTACCTGATTGTGTGAATGAGTTTAAACGCATGCACAGACACAGACACAGACACACAAACATATATATATATACACACACATATATATATATACACACACAACATGAATGTTATCTGCATGAAACTATTAATAGCCTATGGTCTGTTGTAATTCGTATTGTTTTATATCTAAGTTCATTACATTATATTTTGATGTAGTAGTGTGCTATACATATACACGTATATATTTGGTATGAACTATGATATTGTGTTTAACAATCTTAGTATTCACGTCCTAAGTTTAATATCCTTCTAAGTTTGGATTTTGACATTCCCTAATATCATTATATATATATATATATATATATATATATATAT
>NC_068984.1:62778290-62779644 GCF_001194135.2 Octopus bimaculoides
ATATATAACGCAAGATGTGTGTGTGTGTGTGTGTACGTGAATGTAGTTTATGCACGTCCACAAATTAGCACACATATCGCTCCAATTTTAGGAGGAGATTCGTCATGACCCTATCTGCATTTCCGTCAACTTTTTCTCTCAGAGGCACCCGCGTATAACTGTGAAAATAGATTTTTAACAATACCTTTTACCAATTTTGAAGTGTGTGGACATGGCGAAGTCAAACTGTTGCGTACGCGCGTGAAGTAGAGAGAGAAATAGTGTGTTTGTGACAGGGGGAGCTACAGAGTGTTTGCTAGCGTCTAACAAAAAATAAATAATGAAGAAGTGGGAGAGGGAGATAAAAAGCGTCTAAGGAAAGAAAAATTTTGTAAGCAAGACAGAGTTTGTTTGCCAGCGTCTAACAAAAAAGTAACGAAAATTGGCAGAGGGAGACAGAAAGCGTCTAACGACAGAAAAAGTGAGAGATGACAGTTTTTGGAGGACACTATATGTTATAATGGGATTATATATAGTTTCTCACACAACAATGAAAATATATATATTTTAAATCATATATTTTTTTTAAATCGTTCATATTTCTCCCCCTTTCACTCTCACACACACGCACATATACTACTTTGGGAGCGAAAGAGTTTTGTTCATATTTCACAACAACTATGAAACAAAGAGGTATGTAACAATTTGTCAGTGAATTACACAATATAAATGGGCAAAATTTCCGAGGCTTCCGCCTCCCGCAACCCGTTTTTCGGACCACAAAAAGGGGTTTGGTCATTTTTCAGATTAACACCCGCACGATTTCAACTAGGGTGTTACGGTTAGGGTTTTAGTGTTAGGGTTTTAATGTTAGGGCTAGGGTTTTAGTGTAAGGTTTAGGGTTTTACGGCTAGGGTTAAGGTTAGTGTTAAGGTTAGTGTTAGGGTGAGGATTAGGATTAGGGTTGGTGTTAGGGTTAAGGTTTTAGGGTCAGGGTTAGGGTTAAGGTTTAGGGTTAGGGTTAGAGTTAACCTAGAAGGGACAGGCCCCTTATTTTTTTGTTAAGGCTGTTGGTAAGTTTTCCTAAGTTACTCCAATTCAGATCCCCAATGCAAACCTTCAGCTCAACCTTCTCCTATGCAGATCTCTAATGCAACTTTAAAAAGAAACAGTCAATGAGTGGAAATAACCAATAAACTGATTTCTTATGGGATTTCCCAATCAAATTGCCAGCAAACCATTTTCAGCCAAACCAATTTCAATGGATTTCGCTCAAATCTGATGTCGATGTTACTCTATTGATCACTTAAAAATCCTAGCTTAATCCCGGGCAGCGCCGCGCTATACTGCTAGTGTATATACATGTATATATATT
>NC_068984.1:62779709-62782325 GCF_001194135.2 Octopus bimaculoides
TATATATATATATATATATATATATATATGATCCCTTTCGTAAAATAAATGCATGCAAGATGTGGAAGATCCAGACTTCCAAAGTTGTTTGTGTTAAACCGTCGTATTATGTAAGTTTACATGAGATGTGTGAATTCACAGACGTGTATAAGCCTCATATACATGCACCATTGTATGGGATTGATTTTAATTGCATGCATCCTGTTTAAACAATGTAATATGTGCATATATATCTAATTTCACACGTGCATACTCTTCTTTACAGACGTCGTGTATATGTGAAACCTGTTTTTTTCTTTGTACGTATATGTCTAAAAGTACGCATGCATGCACGTAAGTGTTTATATTTAGTGTATTTTTCATATGCATGTTACATCTCTACATCCATGAAATTGCCTGGAGACACACATTCTGTGGATGTTTGTCTGTGAGTCTGTCCATGATTCTTCTGCACCGAACAAGTATATACATATGTACTCTTAGTCCAAACAATGTGTTGTACACATTATTCCTACCTACTTCATTCATTCATACACTCCGTTCTGCATAACACAAAATCCCAGCGTCGTCTCACAGTGATGCCAATAACATTAAAATGAAAACTTACTTGATCTAAACAATTCTATTTATTCAAACTTTTCTCGTTTTGCCTCGTTATCACTTTTCCTCATCTCTACAAATAACAGGAAAACTAACCATTGTTAGATACAAGCCATATTGGTGTATAACTATTTACGACTAGATCTTACACCAGACCATATTTATACATACGCACACAAACGCCCTTTCTTCCTTTCTCTCTCCTCCTTTCCCCCTCTCTCTCACTCACTCTCACACACAGACACACACACACATACACTCTCTCTCCCCCTCTCTTTCACACACACACGAAAACAGAAACAGAAAAATACACATGCTCAAGCAACCCTTTCATTGCCATACAAAAGACGAAATCTAAAGCAATTGATCAACTCCAGAAGCCAGCGAACCCGGCAAATTTGAAAGCGAGGTTCAGAACTTGTGACATATGTGTGTGTTTGTGTGCGCGTGGTGCATGCATGCGTGCGTGTGTATGTTCCTGTGTGTGTATGTTCCTGTATGTTTGTATGTGTTCATGTGTAAGTGGACGTGTACCATCATCGTAATTTAAGATAACCTTTACTGTATTTACTCTATTGTGTAGTTATTAATCTCTTTAATGTATTTTTAAATCTTTGACTTTAGTTTTGAAATGTATACACGTAATTGTTGCTGTATGTTTGCTTCCCAACCACATGATTCCCATCATATGTGCATGTGTGTGTCTATGTGTGCATGTGTGTGTCCACGTGTGCGTGTGTGTGTCTACGTGTGCATGTGTGTATCTACGTGTGCATGTGTGTGTGTGCATGTGCATGCATGTGCATGCGCATGTGGTTGTGTGTCAATGTGGTTGTGTTTGTTTCTCACCACAGCTTGATACACGATGTTGAATGTGTACCGTCAGAATATGTACAAGGCTTAAAAGTAGAATAAAAATTATGGGGTGCATTCGTTCGTGTAGAAGTTCTTCATGGCAGTGTCACAGCGTGGCCATAGTTTAATAATTGAAACAAGTAAAATATAAAGGATAAGCGATGCATTCTCTTCCCACCTTCCTCTCTCTATCTCTCTCTCTCTCTCACTTTTTCTCACTCTCTGTCTCTCTTCCTCATCTGTTTACCCCTCCCTTCTCTCTTTTCTCTTCCTAATCTCCTCCACTTTCTTTCAGCTTAATTTTGTCTTCTTTCCCTCCATTTCTCTCTCTGTTCATGTCTGTGTACATTTCTCTGCGTTCACGTTGCATAAATTAACACAAATACGCTCATTTGAAAATACACTACACCCTGCCCATAAAACGAGGAAATTAATTTCAAATTTTGATTCTTAAGATTACGAAAATAGAATTGTAAAATTTTAACTGATGGAATTTATAACCTTCATCTGGTAGTATACCCAAAGCAACTAGTAGCTATTCAATGTAGCTGATGTTTGGTCTACATACAATTACAAGCTCCACTGAAGAATATAAAGAATTACATGCAAAGTTTTAGCCGAATTAATTAACAGCCACTGGCCTTAAATCTTTTCACAATTTTTTATTTACGTTCTCATGACAGGCACACCAAAATTCAGATTAATGCCCGAGTTCTAAATATACTAACATAATATGAACAATTATCGATTAATTGTTCGCATTATAACTCAAATTAATTGTGTTCTTTATCATGCAGATAATTTCTAGAGTTACCACAAGAAAAACTGTAACAAAAGCAAAATTTATTTTCATACATTTTTCTCGAATACTCCTTTAGAGTAAATTGAATTGCATGGTTTTGCCGGGGTTAGTGCAATGACAAGGATGACTTTAAGAACTTTCAAGTTTAAACGTCTATGGTAGTCAACAGCGGGAAGCTCCTCCTAGAGATACGCACTCAACTCACTTTGCCTCCTACACAAAAAATGCATTACACTATAAATACATACATCATGTACACACACACACACACGGACACACACACACACACTCACTCACATACACACACACGCACACACACACACAAACACATACACACACACACACACACGCACACACAC
>NC_068984.1:62782585-62783672 GCF_001194135.2 Octopus bimaculoides
ATATGTGTGTGTGTGTGTGTGTGTGTGTGTGTGTGTGTGTATGTGTGTGTATGTGTTTGTGTCTATCAAGGGTTTTTCATTTAATAACACTGTGTATAAACTCTGTATTTGGAATGACCAATATCAACGACTGTTGGATTTTACACAAAAGGTATTGGAAGCTTATATGCATAAAATTCTACCTAAACAATGGATTTACAAATAAAATATCCCTACATTCACTCTCTTTTTCCCATCTTATATAAACTAACTATTGCTTAACCATCCTCTCACACCGTCTCAGATGAAGGGATATAATAAATACCCTAGAAACAGCTGAAGGCGTTTCTTCTACGCAGTTTACCGTAATATCTATCGTTGAAAGCAGTATACCAAATTTTAGTTTCCTTTTACTCCTTCTTCCACATCGCGCACACCCTTCCTTTCCCACTTTTCGTTTTCTTTTTCTCAGTCATTTGCTTCCATTGTATGTTGCTGCTGTCTTGCTTGTTATTGGTTGAACTGTGGGATGTGATATATTCTTTCGTTCTTATGTTGCACTATTATCTCTTCAACGGTCTTTTCAAACGTCTTTTCAACATTTACTTTCACTTTAACCCCTTCAACAACGTCTGTCTTTTATAGTCTTCTTTACCAACTGATATAATGTCTGAGGTGCCGTTTGCAGTGGAAAACAAGTGTAACTTTGACACTATTTCTCAGTGATTTTCGGCACGCTTGCGCTATTTTTTTTGGCATGATTCACTCGTTTTTCCTACTATACGTCTTTTTCTTCTTATTTTGTCAACTTCGTGTCAGTTTCTTTATGGGTTGTAATCATTTTAATGGCTGGAGAGTTTGTTTACTGTTTGGACGAATTTGCCTAATATACTATATAAATGTTATCATAACGCCATTTAATTTACTTATAAGTCTATAAACATATGTATGTGTGGGTGTACTTATATATATTCACAAGGCCATATGTAATTCTATTTGAAATAAACTTAATGGAGTGACTGCTGTAGTTTAAAAGAGTGGACTTGAGGTTAGAAAGTTATTTTAAATGTGTGTATATATATATATATATATATATATATATATATAT
>NC_068984.1:62787262-62789097 GCF_001194135.2 Octopus bimaculoides
TATATATATATATATATACATATATATATATATACATATATATATATATACATATATACATACATATATATATATGCATATACATGCATATACACATACATATTTACATATGCATAAATATATTTATATATGTATATACAAATATACATACATGCATGCATGCATACATACATACATACATACATGCATACATACATACTTACACAATATATATACATACATACATACAAACATATATACTGAGAACTAGCTTTAATATGTAGAGAACTTTATCATGGAAGACAATTTTTTTCGGAAGTTTTAAAATGATCTCTTCAGACTGGAATAAAGTAGAACAGGAATGTATTAAATAAGATAATCTTTCATTATATTATTTATGGAAGTTCACATGTTTTTTCTTTAGAGGTTACGTGGTGCTGTATTTCGTTCCCTCCTGATTGCTGCATTTTGGCAGTAGTGAACGCTTAATAAATGCGGTAGCAGGTTGGCCTGTTGGTGGTGGATAGAGGAATAGTAGTAGTATTAGCCACAACTAAAGTTCCCAGTGGCCTATAGTAGTCTTTCATCTAGCTAGTAGTTGTGGTGTTGACTAAAAGTAGTTTCTCATGCATAACTTGGATTTAGTTGTGATGGTGGTCTCAGTAAGGTTTGCAATATTGTTGATGATGGTTGTTATCTCCCTTTGTCCGTTATAGGTATTTAGTCGTGCTTGAGCTTTAGTGATGCAGCACATATCTGTATTAATGCGTTGGCGTTGAGTTCTATTACCAAACTTAAATAAAACAAATCGTAAATTTGGTTGTTACATGAACATGTACCTACATGTTCATTGAATCCTATTAATCTATATTAACGTATTTACATATTGAACACCTATTATGAAAGTTCTGATGTGCATGAGGCATGGATTAAACACGATATCTCAAAAACTATTTAGGCGATGAGATTCGCATATAAATATAGAAATGTGAATGTGTGTGTTTGTGAGAGAGGGAGAGGGAGAGATAACCCAAGCAAGGTGGAGAAAATATTAAGTAAAATAGAGTGATTATTGCCGGTGAAAAAGAAATACTGAGTGATACTCAACTTCACATAACCGAACATCATCCTTTTGTGTGTGATGAACGATAGCGTGATACTCTGAATAACAGTTTAAGCGTCAGTAAAATTCCACACTTACGACCATGTGTGTGTGTGTGTGTGTATGTATGTGTGTGTGTGTGTGTGTATGTAGAAATAACGCTGTAAATAGCTGTGTCAAATTAAGGTGTTTAAATTTGGGACGTGACAACTTGTGGATACAAAGCTGATTTTTCTTTTTATTTGGGATTCACAAAAGAATATTTAGAGGTGAATTAGCTGGTTGTAGAAAATATGTTTACCGAGAGCATAAACAAAGTCAACGGTGTTAGCTAGTTTCCGAAATGACGCGTCCCAGAATGTCGCGTGACATTGCAATAAGTGCATTAAATACATTGTGGTCTAAAATGGAGAAATGATTTTCTTAAGACATGCATTGCAGCGTTCTGCATATTTGCGCCTGAAACTGTCTAGACTTGTTAAAAGTAAATATGCAGCTATTCAAATCTGATTTCGCTTTAGATTGTGCAAACAACAATTTTTATCATTTGGGAGATATATGCATCGATGAGCAAACGATTCTGTTCGCTGAAATCATAACCAAGCCAGCAGCTTTAGCTAGTCACAAATTTCCGACTTCTGTTTGATGCGGTAAACTTGTCGAGCTAACGGTGGCGCAGACTGCTGTGCATTTTTTACGTCTAAACATGTATGCATAAAAATAAGACTTGTATACACATTCATCCTCCCCCCCC
>NC_068984.1:62789222-62789974 GCF_001194135.2 Octopus bimaculoides
TTATTATTATTGTATTTATTTTAAAATTTACAAATTTACAATGCTGAAGTGTGCTAAACATTAAGCAAAAAATATTTAATACTGTTCATAAAGTTCGATTAGCGCTCTCATACGTTCGTAGAAATCATCAGCTGAGTTGAGTTCTTGACAATTGTAGTAAAATGACTGACTTCGTTTTTATAGCAATCGAAGGCTCCGACAAGCTGAAGGTTTCGAATACGGTTTTGACCAATCAGCATACAGCTTACACGTCACGGTTTGTTGGGTGTACCGATATACTGGCATAAACCCCGCCTCTATTTTAATCAATTAGCTTTTGGTTTACACGTCATGGTTTTATTAGTGAGCAAAATTAGCTGGTTTCGATCGTTTTTATTTCAACCTGTGGGAGTCTTCTGTAATTTGTTTATATTCATGTGTTAAAGACATTTTTTAATCCACACCATTAACTGGTTGTTATATTATTGTTGTTATTTCCATTCAGGACAAGTTTGAACATTTCAATGAAATATTTATCTTTTATCTTTCTTCCAACCTCACTTGGATCATGTAGTTTGTGGATAGAAAAATTACAAACATTTTCTGACCACATATTTCTATATGATCACTCCATGGAATTTAGCGGACATTAGTGTTCCTGATTTGTTGCTTGTGAATTCGTGAGCGTTCCGATAACGCATTCCCTGTCTCACTAATGTATAGTTCCTATATATATATATACATGTATATATAAATATATATATATATACATG
>NC_068984.1:62794098-62798866 GCF_001194135.2 Octopus bimaculoides
ATGTATGTATGTATGTATGTATGTATGTATGTATGTACGTATAGGCAAATTAAAATCATAAATAAATAAAAGTAAAGCAAAAGTGAAAAGGACGTACGCAGTGAATGGGTCCGATCGATGATCGGTTTATGATGGAGAAAAATGTGAAATGTGACGTTTCGAGCAATGCTTTTCATCACTAAGAGGAAAGAATATAGTTCCAGACAGAATTGAAAATAATAGACCGAAGGAAGCAGGTGATGCACATACATTAGTATCTAGCCATCTACCTATCCATTCAGCAAGCTAGCTAAATAGATAGTACATTTATCTGTGTTTGTGATTGTGTACCTTGTGTGTGCATGTGTGAGTATGGGTTTCTAGATTTAAAAGAAAGCTATTTAGGAAATATCGATGTTGAAACTTCTGATATTTCTTTTAGCGAATGTCATGAATGGGAAACACATTTTGAAAAATGTTGAAAACTCAAAAATGATATTTCATATTTTACCATTCAGCGTTAATGTTTCATTTTTATCTAAAATAGTTTACGTCTTTTTATTTAATTTCTTTCTCTGTATATATTTTCACATTCAGATTTTCTTATATATCTTATTTCATTATATATTTTATAAGTTTTTATCACAAGTTTGCTAAGTTATCCATTTTCACATTAAGTTTATATATGACATTATATTAAGTCGGGATAATTCTGAAATTTCAAACTATCTTGTATAAAAGAAATTAGATGTCATTTTAATGGTATGATTCTATACATTGTAGTGTTTTTATTATTGGAGAGTCATGAGTTGTCTTTAAAAAATACTCTACTTACTGTGTATCCCTTTCCTTTGTCAAATTAACTACTTATAATTATGTCGTTTTTATTTTTGTTCCTACTCCGAATGTGAATCTTATTCTTATAAACCGATGATCAACGCCTCATGGTATGTTTGCGCCGTCATCACGATACCTTCCTGATATTTTAGACACGGATCTCGTCGACAAAGAAACACCTTCATGGCTCCATTGTCATCATGTTGTTGTTAAAGAAGTATTAATTACAATTGACAACGAACGACAATCAATGATAATGTTAGTATTCTGATAATTGGCCATATCAGTTTTCTATCCTAGTAGAAATAAGAATCTGATACAGTAACAGATATGACCAAACAAATATGCAATTGCTTTTGAAGGTGACGAAATAATTAACCTAATCGAAATTTCTGAAACTCCGGAATCTGTATCAATACTGTGCCACTATAATCGTAACTTATATGTATACGTGTTGTCTCAGAGAATACTAAGGTTGTTGGTCGTAGAAAATTTACATCATCAATGCTTTGTTACGATCTACTGGACATTTGGACTTGTAGTGCAATACAATTTTGACTTAGTGGTATGTGCTTCACATAGATATTACTAAGAATGCGTATTAAAATTATGATCCAATGAGTATATAGTTTAATTGCATGTCATGTGATAACGTGACCGACCAGTTTTTCAGACGTTGTTACACATCGCTGGTCACAATGCGCTTTGCATCGTTTTAGGCTTCGAATGACGCCACAGAGCTAGCTCGGCGAGCAGGCCAACATTTTATTTCCTACCCGATCATAAAGAGGACTGCAACAATTTTCTGAAGAAAACAAAGTGCCACCCCGTCTGGGAATCGATTGTGAGTGCAACAGACTAACTACTAGGACACTAACGTTCGAGTTATTATATTGTTTCAAAGTAACACGTAAATATCCTTAATGAATAAACCATATTTTGTGATACTTCTTTCCTGGTGTTATAATGACATTTTGATAAATATAAGAAATCATAAAGTTGACACTGATTGAATTATATGACAAGGCTCTGCAATTTTATGTTCACTGAGAAAACAAGAAGCTGCTAATTACGTTGAAGAAGCAATGTACGTTTACAGCAAGCGCGGAACTGGAAAAAATTAATTCAGTGGAGTATGTTATCCTCTGTTACCTAGGATTACAGCCTCACTTATTTCTATGGCTTTTCATTATAACCCTTGAGGTTAAAATATCAACGTTTAAGTGTAGATATTTTTAGAAACACTTATAACCAGACAGCTTGCAGAAAATAACGAATAATTGAGAATGTCTAAAGCTGGAGGGATCAAAATAACAGTTAGGAGAAATAATAGAGGAAATACGCTTTACCGATGTATAGGAAGAGAGTGGTTCATGACATGTTTTATTCAGAGTGCAAGTGAAAGATAAAAATGCCTTCAGACATGTAACAGAATGACCGGAAACTAGGAAGTTCGACGCGACAGATATATAATTTATGAGGTGCAAAGAAGACTCACTAAGAATGAGAACAATTAGTATAAGTGGCCTACATCAATTAGTTTTGAAGATATTTGTAATTGTAATATATAAGTTAAAATTTTAACCGGCAGACCAATTTATTGACCATCTTGCAATGTTAGGCTTCTTTTTTATGTATAAGTCAAACCAAGTATTATTTGGAAACAATTTGTAGATACTAGCAGGTTTATGGAATCATCAGGAGAGATCGCAAGCCATTTTGAGGTCTTCCTCTCGATAACCTTATTGCGCACCTGCTCAATTCCCTGAGATGAGGCCTCACTTGCTTGATCAGCAGGTTTCCAGGCTTCAGTCAATATTCACCCAGCCATTGTTCATCGTATCTTTTAAATCAAAGCCAGTAGTTTGTTTTTCTTCTCCACTGTAGCCTGAATGTTGTTTATTTAGATTTATGCTGAAGTGTCAGATACACTGAGGAGATACAGAAACAAGCCTACAAAAAACATGTCACGATATGTACGCCATTGTCTTGCGACAAATGAAGATTGCTATTACTAAAACTGAAAACTAGGGAACAAAGAGAAGACCTACAACCAAGAAGCATCCGTTGACATAGGCACAGAGACAAAGCTGTACTTGTATCGAGAGATGATACAACTTGGAAATGTGTGCCAAATGGAAAAATACTCGTGGGATAACATTGGGTTTATGAATGCTAGTCATGATCTTATGTTCAAAACGACAACCTTCAGAACAAATGGTATGCTTTGTAACAGATCTATTCACTGCATTTAAGCAAAGATTGACAAATTTAAAACCATTAACGACGACGACGAGAATGACTATTAATACTACCACGGTTATAATGATTCCGTTTTAAGGTACAAGTGCATGGAAGTTGCTGACTTTGTTTAATATATATAACGGTATTATCTAAAACTAGTATATCTTTCAGAATTATTTTATAGTAAACATCAAACATACTACATGTATTTTAGATCATGTTAGACTTCGGATTAAAACGAAGATAAGTTGTTATATATAAACTTAAAGTTTCTGCCAATAATGCACACACTAACACACACACACACACACACGCATACACACACGCATACACACATTCATACACATAAATACACATATATAACATCATCATCATCATGTTCATCATTATCACTACTACTACCACCACAACCAACACCGCCACCACCACCACCACCACTACTACTACTACTACTACTACTACTAGACCTTATATATATATATGTATAAGCAAAAATGTTAGTTCTAAAATCTGTCAAAGAGATCAACGCAGTAATTGTACTAACAAGTAATGTTCGTTGCCCCTTCAGCATGGCTGTCAATTCGAACGGACTTTACTGCGATTTTTAATCCCATGAAGACATCTCCTCTAGATGATTAATGATGCACAGCTGCATCTGAGATACTGCGAGCAAGGGAGCGAACCCCTCCCACATTCTAACGACGAAACCAGCAGACCAGCAGACTGATTTCGGACTATTTCTGCCTCTCTTCAGTACTGGGTACCTCGTCTGCTAGAGATGGCAGTAGCTCGCATAGATATATAAAAGAGGGTACCCAAAACAAACCGGAATTTTGCAATATTATTTTATTCAATTAGTTTTACGTGTTTACAATTTTATCGTCTTTAAAGTATTCTCTATTTGAAGTAATGCATTATCCACCATTCGAAGCAGTGATGGCACTCTTGCAAAGTAATCCCTTTTAACGCCTTCGTCGTTTTTGTTTTTTCACCTCTTCCACATTGTGAATTTCCTAGCACCAGTGTTTTTCACCAGTGATGACCTTCGAAAGAAGGTCCGGATCAACATCCATCCTGTTTTTTCTGTTCACGACAAGCATTCAGTCGTAACTGCTTTTCTTCCTCCGTGAGCAAGCGAGGCTCAAATTTTACTGCAACTCTCTTCATTTGCAATTCCTCCCGCAAAATTCGTTGGCCGGAGCTCTAGGCCACACAAGTCGTATCAACAAGTTTGTCAATAATTTGGTGACAGTCCTCCAAGATCAGTTCATGAATTTTCATGATGTTTCATTCGGTCGAGAGGTCGACGGTCACCCTGAAGGAGGTTGGTCTTCAAGCGGAAAATAGCCATTTCTAAAGCGTGGAAACCACTCCGAAACTTGTGTTTCGCTCATGGCAGCATCCTTGTAAGCTGTTTTAAGCGTCACTACTGTCTCGGCAGCTGTTGTCCCCAGCAGAAAGCAAACTTTCATGGAAGCACGGTGTTCCTCCGTTTCATCCATCGCAAGAATCAACGAACTGGGGAGATCTATGAAAACAAAGTGGCACCACCTGGAAGTACGCTTCAGCCGAGGCCACTGGTCGGCGGATTGCTGCTTGAGGGTCACACCAAGTCAAAAACATTCGCTCAACTGTTCAAATTGCAGTATGATACATATGAATATATATGTGTGTGTCTCTCTCTCTCTCTCTCTCTCTCTCTCTCTCT
>NC_068984.1:62798963-62804353 GCF_001194135.2 Octopus bimaculoides
TATATATAGACATAAACATACATATTCATATCTGTCATATTTACTGCAAATTGAACAGTTGAGCGAATGTTTTTTATCTAGGAATATACATTTCGACATATCGAAAGTTATCGATGTCAGAATATTATTTGCTGCTATTATGTAATACAACAGCAAATTCTCTATAATATCGCAACATGTCGGGACTCGATGAAATTTCTATGCAATCTGTTCATTATTACTATTCATCCAACTACATAATACGGTTTATCATAAGTGTATATGAGTAAATCATTTTGCCTGATTGGGATTGATCAGGGAAGGAATGAAATGAAATGTTTATGTGCTTAGCAAGATTCAGAGTGAATCGGAGCATCGATTACTTCGTGATATGTGTGGCATTGTTAAGTTAGGCATGCTCATTGAATGTCATTTTGTAGGAAACTAAAATATATTCATTGCACCATGAGCACAGGAAATTGCGTGCATGATTACTGTCACATTATTAAGAAACTGTACCGAAATCAGTTGACGGGTTATTGAAAAGCAAAGGTTAAATTATGAAAGCGAAATGTGTTCCTTTTACTGGTGCCTATTAGATATATCGTGATATAAACTGAGTCAAGAATCATTTAATAATTTACGACATACGAATTCACATAAGAAATATGAATAAGCCGATGTTTGTACAACATACGCAATTTTAAAAGATTATTTATAGTCTTTTGAAGTTAATTAAAATGTGTACGTACACACGCTGATACATATACAAATATACATATATACATACTAGCAGAAAGACCGCCCTCGAGGCGGTTTTCTGCTAGTCACTCGATAATATTTCCATATTTGATTCCCAATTCTAATAATTTTTATGTCTAATTATTTCTTTATATAATAGTGTTCACTCCCTTAGTAAATATCGCTTTCATCTCAGTTATAATCTCTCTTGTTTAAAGAGTCAATTTGTTATATATATATTTATCATTAATAATTTGTAGAACTTACATAGGTGTGATTAGATAGATAGACAAATAGATAGATAGATAGATAGATAGATAGATAGATAGATAGATAGATAGATAGATAGATAGATGGATGGATGGGGGGAGAGATACACCCATACGCGCGCACAAAATTCTGGTGCTGTGAGAACACATGAGAATGGCGTTTCTTTACTTTTTCAAATATACTCAAATTTAAAATGATCTAACATAACGATATCATTCATTCGGCATGTGTTGAAACATGCCAAAACAATTTAATTCCACACAAATATATGCTACTTTACATGTAATTTATATGCTAATTCTATTTACTGAAACTTGCTAAAATGCATATTTTACATTAAAGTATTATCTCCTTGTAGACACAATTGTCAGTAATCATACTGTTTCCATTAATACCAGCCAATATTTTTACATTAGCCTTCTTTCTAACTCTAGGTAATGCAACATACAGCTGACCATGTGAGAAAAATTGTGTTGGAAGATATATTTCAATTTGTTCAAAAGTTTGTCCCAGTGCCTTGTTGCACGTCAAGGCAAAACATGGCTTGGCAGGAAATTGTTTGCATGTAAATGTGAATGGAAATTCCATTTATTGAGATATATCAGGTATTCTTGGAATAAGCAGAGTTGATCCTGCATAATGACCAGACGCAACCTACGCCTCAATAACATGGTCATGTAAACTGACAATGATGTAGCGTGTGCTATTGCAATGTTTATTAGTACCATTTAAATTTATCAGAAGAATTATGCATCATTTTTGTTCAGTTTGAGAAAGTGTAGTGGAAACCCTGATGGTGTTGATGAACTCGATTGGGTACGAGGTTCATTCTCAAATGTATCTGAGTTTCTGTATACTTTTAGCTCACCAGTGATCCTGGTCAACAGAAAATCATTCACAGATTGCGCTGCTTCATTTGTTGGAGCAACAATGGTATTATTTGCAAGCCACACAGGGATTATAAAGTTACTTTTGAGGTAGCATATACAAAATCAAATAGATCTGAAATTGTACCACTTTCAAGGCAAAGGTCATTGGGTAGTTTGATTTTGAATTCGCCTAGGCTTTGTTTAACAGGAATGTTACCATTTCCTACATCAAGAAGGTAAGTAGCAAACTCTCTTTCAGCATAATGACTTTCTGTAAGAGGTCTTAGAATGGTCGTCAACTCCACTACTTCCACATCATCGCAAAGAAAAGATCTCTTTAGCGTTGTATCAACAATTTTGTGAGCTGACACAATTATTTTGAAGTAGAATATTCTCTTATATTATATACCAGTATATTAAAGAATTTTCATTTTATCAAAAAATTCATATAACAAACTCAGGTAACTGATAAGATTCTTGAAATTGTACCTCGTATCAAAGATATACAGCTATTTTGTGTAAACATGAAATGAAAAGCTCGTATAACTGAAAGCTCGTTAAAAACTATCTCGTTTAGCGTGCTAGAAATAGCAGTGATCACAAAGATATTATTGTAAGGCTTATAGCGTTCCAAGTAGCCATATCAACAAAGTCACTTTTCCATTAAAAAAAATTATATAGCTATATTAAAGAATTTTCATTTAATGAAAGATATACATTTAACAAACTCCGGTAACTGATAATATACTTGATATTGTAACGCGGTGAGCTTGCAGCAACGATAGCACACCGGGCGAAATGCTTAGCGGTATATCGTCTGTTTACCTTCTGAGTTCAAATTCCGCCGAGGTCGACTTTGCCTTTCATCATTTCGGTGTCGATAAATTAAGTACCAGTTGCGTACTGGGGTAAATCTAATTGACTGTCCCCCCTCCCTCCTAATTTCGGGCCTTGTGCTTGATTAGAAAAGAATATTCTTGAAATTGTGCCACGTATCAAAGTTATACAGCTCTTTTGTGTAATAGCATGCATTCGTTCAGCATAAAATCACTTAAAAATTATACGGTATATTAAAAAATATTAATTATATCAAAAATATTCATTTAACAAACTCCGGAAACTGATAACATTCTTGAAATTGTGCCTCGTATCAAAGCTATGTAGCTATTATTAAATTATCATTAATGAAAATAGACGCGAGCGAGAATGAGAGACTGTTGCAAATAAAAACCTAAAATGTTGCCTGCAATGAATTAACAGTGTTTATTATTAAACATTAAAATCTACTCCGCAGTGAATGCAAAGCATATTCAAATTTAATAAAGAATTGGACGCAGTGAATGCAATGAATATTTAAATTTGCGAGAAATTGGAATTTAAAAAAATCGAAAATATAGGAAATTTCTTAGAACATGAATTTATAGAAATATTTCCACACTGTCAAGCTTTTAATATTGCTTTTATTTAGTACTTTTAGTAATTGTTACATACCTAATTAATAAGCAGCTTTCTCCATTATAATATAGATATGCTCACACGTCTAGCTAGCTAGAGGGATGGATGTATGTATGGATGGATGGATAGATAGATAGATAGATAGATAGATAGATAGATAGATAGATAGATAGACAGACAGACAGACGACAGATGTACAAACTGAAGCAAAATTATAAGAGAGAGACGGATACTTCCCTAACAAAGAAGGTAAGTAGATGCCGAAAACCAAATTTCCGTCAATGAAATACTTGTCTTATTGTAAGGTAACAAGTCAACATTTTGCTTAAATTCTGTATTGTTTTGTGGTAATTTAGCTAAAGGATAGCTTATGTCTGACATCTTCGGCCTACATCTCTATCGGTTTGCAAACCTATTCATATTCAACAATCTAATTCATATCATTCGTATGTATACCCAACAATGATGAATCGATACCACTTTCATTCAACCACAAAAGCGACGGTGTATTACATAAATTAGACATCATGTGTCGGCAACCTTTTTTAAAGTTCTAGCTCTATACTAATTTGTAGTGAAAATGACATCAATATCTTTTGTAGTCAGTCGTTGATAGTATCTCATGATGATCAATGGAGTGATTGCGCGTTTAATATATTCGAAATTCACTTTAGTGATGTACAATCTAAGTAAGTGTATATAAATGGGAACATGAATATGTATTCGTGGAAAAGACTATAGGTAGCGATATCAATACGTGTTAATAGCTGAAACTCAGTGCTTTTAGATATTATAGACGATCTAATATGTGTGTGTGTGTGTGTGTGTGTGTGTGTGCGTGTGAGTATGCGAGCACATAACTTCAATATTTTCATGTGTCCTGAGTCATATGTGTGTGTCTATATCTAATTGTATGATTGGGTATACTTGGTGTGACTAACACTATGATACAGAATATTACATAGACACGTATAACTAGAATTGTGCGCAAGCGCACTCACATGCACACGCACACATAAACACAACATGAAAATGCGGGAACATAACCAAAAACAAAGAACAACGTAACACCATTCCAACGTGACAGAAACATGGAAAACAATACACGGGCATATACGTGCACCCATAATTTCATACGCACATATGCACATGCGTACTCGTACACGCATAAAAAACTTCAAACGAATAAAGACATACCATCTTGATCCTGCACAATAACACCGATATTCACGGAAATAGGAAGACACCTACTAAAACGACAGTTCCCAATACTTCCCGTCGTCGATTGAGACTTTCTTACACACATACATGCATACATACATACATACATGCATGCATACATACATACATAAAGACATGCATACATACATACATACATACATACATACATACATACATACTTAAGTACATATGTATATACATATCAATCTACATCTATATCTATACATATATGTATACACATATATGTGTAGGTATGTGTGTGAGAGGAAGAGGGATAGAGAGAGAGAGAGTGTGTGTGTGTGTGTGTGTGTGTGTGTGTGTGTGTGTGTGTTTATGTAGATGTATGTATTGAAAGGTAGGCGTATTAGAACTTGTTTCAAGTCACTAGATGTAATGTCATCAATCAATGTCTAGAACTGTTCACAGACCTCCAACACTTTACGCTGCACATTTCTTCCCATACGCCTTTTAGACGACGGTTGCCTGCAGTTGCTGCTGCTGCTACTACTACTACTACTGCTACTACTACTACTACTACTACTACTACTACTACTACTACTACCACTACTACTAGCGTTATATTATATATCAACAACCTTAGAAACTAATAAATGGATTACAGTGTCATAGAGAATCACTAGCTTCTTGAGCTTTAAGGGTTTATTAATGTTCTTATATGATTTCCCTTGTTTTGTAAATATTGTCCATTATCTTCACAAATGCATTCTGTCTCGAGGCAACATAATACAGCGGCATCAGTGGATGTGCGATTAGGACGTCATACAATGTGTTGACAGAAATATTGATCTCTCTGTCTTTATATATATATATATATATATATATATATATATATAT
>NC_068984.1:62804614-62805676 GCF_001194135.2 Octopus bimaculoides
CACACACACACACACACACACACACACACACACACACACACACACACACACATATATATATTAGTAAAATGTAAGGGATTACCCCAATACGATTCTCAGTCTGTTCTCAGTTACATATTCAAAGTATGTTATTCAACGGTTAACATATACATCTGATAAAGTTCTCATAAGTTAAGAAATTAGAGGAATATTCTGTTGGCTAATTCTGAATATATTTCCTTAAACATATAAGATTCCTGCAGTATAAATATTGACAATATTATAAAAAAGAATTACTCTGAAGGAGCATTAGCAATTACCTTTAGTTCTATAATTATATACCGCCTTTTATGACCAATACATGCTTCAATTGCACCGATTAGAAATCGTTGCAATTGCAACCATACTATAAAACGGCGCAGTCTCTTCGGTTATATCTTAGAGTACTTAAGTCTTTTACATTGGTGGGACATCATTATTTTCATGAGGAGACTGGCAAATCAATTGAGTTCCTTTAAAGATAAAAAAAATAAAAGGTCCCAAACGAGTCTTAGCAAATTTGTCTGGTCTTTTAAGGACATTAAAAAGGACTATACGATTAAATTTGTACTGCAAAACCATACAGATCTGGAACAAATTGAGAGGACCTATGTTAAGAAGAATTTTACAGGATTTTCACACCCAAGGGTTATGTAATATAATCTAGACAGGAGCAAACATTGAAATGTTTGCACGTCCGTAAATTCACATTTGCGAAGTATAAATGAATAATTATCATTTAGAATATACAACGTTTTGAAATGATGGGTTGAAAATGATTATCCGATAAGAACTTTAAAATGAGATTGTCTGCATCTGACTTAACGGACAGCTCTCAACGCAGGGTTTATAAAACAAAATCATTAAACAGCCATACTGGGGGATATCAATTTAAGACCCTGAAGTGACTGCACCGATTTATAGTTGGATTGCAATTGCAACGATTGTTAATCGGTGCAATTGAAACGTGTTGGTCCTAAAAGAATGAAAGGTAATGCTATTCCTTCTTCGGAGTAATCCTAATTTTTAATATATATATATATA
>NC_068984.1:62807405-62811086 GCF_001194135.2 Octopus bimaculoides
ATATATATATATATATATAATACATTTCTAAATCTCTCAGAGAGATTTATACAGTAGTAAAGTGGTGCTATGTTGCCAACGTGCCAACTTAAAGTGACAGTCCCATGAAAGGGAATGTATTTCACTTGAATTATTATATGTTTACAGCGGCAGGCCATGCAGCTAGCAGGCCATGCTGCTCCAAACTGATGACGAGAGATGACTCAGAAACTAGTGTCAGGATGCTGGGTCTGCTGGGTCTGCTGGGCCTGATGGGTGGAGGTGCTTATCTCCCCCTTCACAAGCATAAGGACACATAAAATGTGTCAAGTCCAAGAGAAAACGGTGTTTGCTAGGGCTAAATAGCAGTAGTATTCTTCCCATTCATGGGACTGTTACATGAAGTTGAGAATATACCACCACTATATGTATGTAGTATTCTTTTATTCTTTTATCTTTTATTGGCTTCAGTCATTTGACTGCGACCATGCTGGAGCACTACCTTTAGTAGAAGAAATCGCCCGCAGGAGTTACTCTTTGTCAGCCTAGTATTTATTCAATTAAACTTTTGTGTTGTACATTAGTTCCCGCTCTCCATCAAATCGACGTTATTTGAACAGCACTGCATATCACTGATGTGTCGAAGTGATTGCGGAGCCTAACCACTAGGTCATGCGCCCTGGTAGAAAAAGTATATTAATATGTTAAGATTTATATCCGTCTTATGCATGCAGTGTTTATTTTACTATTGACAGCCATTTGCACTTGAAGATATTAAAATTTTTCTCTTTCTCTTCCATGGTTTAAACGAATAAATAAAAGGAAGTATTTAATATCTCCAAGTGAAACATTATATACAATATAATAAATTCTGGACTTTTTCTTCTCAATGCAGTGTTAATTATTATTTCTTGCTAGATCTATGTTCAATACAGCCGGCTGTCTCATGATATCTGTATTTTTAGTCTGCGTAACATTTTGAATCAGTGTAAAATACTTCGTACAACGCTGAGAATTTTCTCAGTTCTCTTAGAAATTTCAACTACTTTCTATATTAGGATCATTCTTCGTGAAATGAGTTTCCAGAAATTTGCTATTGGTATTCCATTGTCTACAATTTTCGCAGTAAACAGTCTGACTGCCTTACCAACATCAGGTTCCATATCGTAAGTTTGAATGACAGTGGCTATGTGAACTAAAATTTTATTCATTGAGCTCCATAAATAAATATCCTGTGTGAAATTTAACAAATATTAAAAGTATTTTTCTTAGGGAAGTGCGCTCTAGTGACTTCATTGATATCAGGGTTCAACTAGCACTTATTTCTCTTCTGTGGAATTTGAATTCAGAACGTGGGGACAGACGCAATGCCGTTGACCATTTTGCCCAGTTCAACGCGCTTAGGTTACAAGGTCACCGCCTGCTAATAATAATAATAATAATAATAATAATAATAATAATAATAATAATAATAATAATAATAATAATAACAATAATAATAATAATAATCCTTTCTTTATTGGCCACAAGGGCAGAACACAAAAACATATAGGGACAATACAGAACAAGGGAAAAGTGAAGTTTAAAACAGCAATCATGCAAACTATAAAAAACAAAATCACAAAATCAGTTAACAAAAATATCTAACAATTAAATTCCACAATAGGAGAAGTTCCGTCCAGGGCCAACTAGGGCATCTCACACATCTTGGTCACCCCAACTGCTAAGGTCACGCCAGGTAGGCTCTTCTCTTCCCCTCAACAGCTCCGGCTTACAGGCGAATATTCAGTGTAGGCCCATTCACACGAGCCATTTTCGCAACATTCGCCAACCTTTCAATAAAATAACGAAGAAACATTACTTCTCTCTCCACCCTCAGTTTCCTTTTCAAGTGAAACTTGCAAACGTCGATGAGGAAAAATGTCAAAGAGAAAAAATGTCTGTCTTCAGTCATTTCGGCCTCGTCCACTACACTACCTCTTTCGCTATAGCCACCACCCGGCCAAAAGAACGCGATGGGGCGATACTCACGATGGAATCAGCTGGTAACCGTTCTACACGCGACAATAGCTGTTCGACAATGCTCCAAATGTCAGAAACGCACGTACACTGGACGATTGCATGCAGGACGGTTTCATCACTTTAAGCACAACTCGGGCAGTTCCGTCCGATAGCATTTACGTGTTTGTAGAGCTTTCTCGAACTGGCAGTGCTCCACGGTGCACTGGCAGACAAGGGATTTCTGAAAGTTACCCATAGGCCCTGGTTCGAAAGTCCTTCGGAAAAGACCCGTTAAGTTATCCCTCCCAAAGCACAGAATTTCTCCGAAAACGTCATAGCTCCTGTCTGCCACTAATCACCTATAGAACTCCAAAGTGAAACTTCTACCGACCGCATTGCTCGACTGGCACAAGACAGTAAGCGCTTGCTGACACTCCAGATGCTAAGTACCCTTTCTTGGTCTACGTTTCTTGGTCTACCTCTCCCTTTTTGTGTTCGCCACATCAGCAAACTTTTTGGATTTGCTGTTGTTGTTTTTTCTGCTACTGTTGTTGCTGTTGCTGTTGGTAGTGGTGGTTGTGGTGGACTTAAGGCCACTTACACTGCTGCTATCCTCACCACAACTGTTACTCCTATTTCCTCCCACTCCATTTTTAATTAAAGCATTATAATCCCCGCTAAAACCCATACCGTCGTTAACGAAAGCTCTGTCTCTACTACTAGTGTCCCTACTACCACTGCTGCTGCTGCTGTTCGCATTGTTGCCGTTACCACTAGTACCACTGTTGCTGTCACTGCTGCTGCTGTTGCTGTTGCTGTCACTGCTAGCACTGCTGTTTTCAATGCCACCAATTTTACTACTGGTACCGCATTCACTGTTGCTGCCGTGAAGTGGACTTTATACTTTTCCCCTCTCAACATTTTCTCATTCCCTTCCCCTGTACTGTTGCCAGTAAAAGAAGGAAGGGGAGGGAAATCTTCAGCAGTCACTTGTCCGTCACTAAGATGTAATAGTTCTTTGTTGCTATGACTTGTTTTAACTCTTATTTCTAGTAACATTGATGTTGATTTATGCCCTCAGTCACTTTAATGACGTATATATTTTTGCATTTCGGTTTAAAATTGCGAACAAACAACCCTTATCATTTATAATTTTCACTTTTACCGTTTAAGAAATCAGCGTATGACAAGGTGAGTTGAGTTTAACCCAAGGCATTAGGTGAGAGTCACTGACGACCAGTAATATAAATGCTGAATCACTGTGATCTGGATATGCCTATGTACTGAGGGAGCTTGCCTCCTTAGTAAATCACTAAAAATAAGTGCTTATTGTGAGTACGAGTTGTTTTAACACTTATTTGTAGCAATACTGGTTCTGATTAATGCTCTTAGCCACTTTAGTAATGTGTGTGTGTCCGCTACCACTTGATAACAGATGCCGGTGTTTTTATGACTCCGTAACTTAGCAGTTAGACAAAAAGTTAGATACAATAAATACTGGTCTTAAACAGATTAGGTTCTGTCGTCGATTCCGTCGACTAAAATCCTTTATGGTGGTGCTCCAGCATGGCAGCAATCAAAATGAGTAAAATAAGTAAAAATTATATATATATATATATCTATATATATGATTACACTCTAATTCAGCAAATATATGTATATATACATTATATATATATATATATATATATATATATATAT
>NC_068984.1:62811162-62813013 GCF_001194135.2 Octopus bimaculoides
CACAATAAATGTTCATATAGCATCAGGAGTGAAGACGAAGAAACAAAATAAACTAGCAAAAATTACTGGATAATTCCTGATCCCGGATTTCTGGCTTTGCATAAGAAACGCTTTGCCTCATCAGTATATATATATATATATATATATATATATATATGTCTGTATGTGTGAGATTTTATGTAAAAGTTTATATATATAATCACCAAAATTTATGTTATGAGGCGTAGGCAGAAAAATTTATCAATTTGATCCCAATGTTACAAGAAACGTTTATGTATAATATTTAGTATTTTAAGATAAGACTATTTTCATCCGTGTCAGTGGACCAATAGGCTGAACACCATTCAATTTGTTTAAATAAAGTCATCCCTGAAGAATATTACCTGAAGTCGATTAATGGAATACCGCTCGAAAACTTTATACCACCAACGTATATAATATGAGAAAATTGTACGAAAAATCAAACAAAAACAAACTTAGAATATATGAACTCTAACGTTTATGCGAAATGTAAATATTTGGCATTCTTAAGGTGGCGACCTGGCAGAAACGTTAGCACGCTGGGCGAAATGCTTAGCGATATTTTGTCTGTGCTATTCCTCTGAATTCAAATTCCGCCGAGGTCAACTTTCCCTTTCATCCTTTCTGGTTCGATAAATTAAGTACCCGTTGCGTTCTGGAGTCGATCTAATCGACTGGCTCCATCCCCATAATTTCGGACCGTGTGCCTAGAGTAAAAAAGAATATTTGGAATTCTATAGCAGTGAAATATTACAGAAAGGACAGAAAATGGGCCACCTTACAATAATTGTCATTAGAAGGATACACTACAAAAGAAAAAAAAAAGATCTCGCTACACAACTGCATCGTTTAGTTAGCATAAATTATGTTATAAAGTTAGCAGTGATAATATGCAATTAAAAAGTAAAATAAATATTATTGTGTAGACTTCGAATATAAAAGGAGGTCATTAACTTGCTTGAGTCTAATACAAGAGAAATTGGTAGAAATTCAATTCTAAAACTTAAGCCAATATGATAAAAAGAAAAAGACAACGTAAAATATTTAAATGTTGGAGTGGAATCAAATTTCATATACTAATTTTAAATAAGTGGCAGTGAAATAGTTATGGATGTCAGAACGTATTATATTTTCAATCCAGAGGGGATTAATAGCAAAGTTAACCTCGACGGAATATGAAATCAGTATGTGAAGATGAACGAAACACCGCTAAATCATTTGCACGTCTGGTTAGCGATTCTGCCAGCTCACCGCTTTCAACCAACTAAAAATGTTCATATGAAATTTTGGCACACGGAAGGTAATTTCAGGGGCGGGGTTAAGTCGAATACAACAACCCAGGGCTCAAATAACGCTTATTTTATATAACCCAAAGTATGAAGTGCAAAGTCGACCTCGGCGGAAATTGATCTCAGAACGTAAAGACGGACGAAATGCCGCTAAACATTTTGTCCGGCATGCTAACGACACTGCTACTTAGCAGCCTTGAAGGAACTCACAACATTCATGTCATGGAACATCTTGAATTGTTTCTCTTACTCTATTTCTCGTGAAATATATTTTGTTAGTGGTGCTCACACGAAAGGATGTCCAACTATTGGTGTGTTTAGATAAGCATTTTCGTGAAGAAGCAAGAAGACTAAGCATAACGACAAATAGATATTAAAGCCTTTGATTGCTGAATGCCGCCATGCATGAGTGAACAGCAAAAAATGAAATAGAAAGGTGAAGCTAAACCATTTGACAGAACAGAAATAATACAACTGCAACTGCAAGAAAACGATAACAGCAATGTAGGTATATATCATATATGTGTTTGCATATATATAT
>NC_068984.1:62813329-62814526 GCF_001194135.2 Octopus bimaculoides
ATATATACACTCACATACACATCTGTATATAGTAAAAACTACAGAGAATGGAAATGAAGTAAAAACGAGACAACTAGGTAAATCAATATACGTCGTACAAACATACAGCTACAAGTGTGTGCGCGTGCACAAGCACTTGCGCACACACAAACACACTCTCTTTCACACACAAACACACAAACACACACACACACACATACATACACACGCACGCACTCACACACACAATTTATTGAGAACAACTTCGAAAACATACAGAAATTCACTGTCGAATTTTGAAAAAAATACGGCGCGGAAATTGAATAAGATATTATAAGAAAACGAATGATAAGGGCTACACCATCCATAAAATTCATAGGCTATGATAAAACAGGAGGAGCAGCAAGTATTTCTTTATACAGCAATGTTTGTTTCAACAAAATTTCCCAACCATCTTGGAGATGAATTACGAAATATATTAAAAATTCAATTAATATATATGCGTGTTTATGTGTGTTTATGTGTGTGTGTGTGTGAGTGTGTGTGTGAGAGTGTGTGCGTGTGTATGTATGTGTTTATGTGTGTGTGTGTGTGTGTGTGTGTGTTTGTGTGTGTGTGTGTGTGCGTGTAACGCCTATATGTTAACACACAGAGTAATACTGTAAGGAAAGTTTATATCAGATAAATGATGATGATGAAAGCTCCAAAGTAATTAATTAATTTGTTGACTAGTTAGAAGAAATTATTTATCTTTGTTAACTGAGGATATCACAAGAATGCAATATTAACTTTCTTCCTTGGAACGAGGAATTATTCTTTGTAAATAAACTACTACCTCCTCGGTCTTTCAGGGTTTAAATTAATACATTATTCTAAAATCTTGCACTCCTTAAACGGTTAACCAATACAAATAACTATGCATACTATATTAATATAGATTTGGTACGCATGCGATAATGAATCGAGTGATTACACTATACGACGAGGGACATATTTGGTAATTTTTTTTTCTTTTCGAATTTTGACTGTCCTGGAGTAAAATGACAAAATAACAATGGTGTCTAATTTAGGCACTAGGCCTGCTGTTTCAGAGGAAGGAGTCGGGCTTGACTGGCAAATAATTCTGTCTATCCTGAAAAGTTAGAAGCGAAACTGAACCTCGTAGCAATTTGAACCCAGAATTCACAGAATCGAATAAAGTATCGTATCTCTTTTAAT
>NC_068984.1:62814639-62816612 GCF_001194135.2 Octopus bimaculoides
TTGACTGGCAAATAATTCTGTCTATCCTGAAAAGTTAGAAGCGAAACTGAACCTCGTAGCAATTTGAACCCAGAATTCACAGAATCGAATAAAGAATCGTATCTCTTTTAATAATTCTGACAATCCACTACTATATATATATATATATATATATATATATAATGCAATAATAATATTAAGAAGCTGGTCGTTAATTCTTAAAGATATCTGAATCATATAGCAGGAACTACGAAACATTAATATTTTTAATTACGGAGAATGTGTAATTCTGAATTAAGTTTGTGCCAAATTCATTTCACTCATGTCATTTAATGTACAGTATTATCCACAGGGGAAACGAAAATATGATATAAGATAATTGCGAGAACATTTGCTTCGGAAAGGCTTGGATGTAAGATCTAATCACAATCAATACACGCGGGTATACACACACACACACATTCACAGACACCCCCCCACACACACACACAATCATCTACACACACACACACACACTCACAAGCATCTACACACATACAAGCATCTACACACACAAGCATCTACACACACACACACATACACACACACACACACACAACAGGCCAACACAGACAAATGCTTATCGTCTCAGGGGATTTTATTGAACGCAATTTGCTGTCTGATACTTATTTAATCAATCTCTAATTAATGCATATCTATTTCGAAGTAGGCGTTACTTGGCGGGATACACACCACTAGATAGTATTGCTCGATATACCGAGATAAGCCTGTCTGTGTGTGTTTCTCTGCTATATCCAGCATAACGTAATTACTATCTGTTACATAACCCCAAACCCTATAAACACTAAAGTTTAAATTGATCGCTGCTAATAAAATATTATGACTATGAACTACATCAAGCTAAATAAGAGATACCTTTAACCTTAATACAAAAGGAAGGTATGTAGAAACAATTAAACCATACCCAGTTCCATATCAGAAAATGAAAGAACATTAAACCAACTAGAACTAAAATTTATTATAAGATCAATATGCTGCAGGAGGTAAGAAAACAAAATCATTGTAAATCGAGCCAAGTTGAACGCCTGCAAAACCCCATAAGCATAACAATATCATCAATTATATCTGTCGTAAACAGATGTAGACATCCTGTCAGTAACTACTCTTAAGTTTTCAGTACCAATGAATAGCATTCTGCAACAGTATCAACAACATCAAAATATATTTAACGCGCTGTACGAATTACTAAAGGTGATAAAAAAACATGCTAGCCATTTCTACTTTTGGTAGAACTTATGATTTCCCACCAATATTTAACACTTGTTTCACTCTTCTTTGGTTTCAGAACTCAGGAATATGTCTCTTTTTTTAGTTCTTTCATTCAGGTAGCACTTCGTTTCTGCCATCTAACTTCGACATGTGGAAATAAAGGAATTGAAATATATAACGGATTAAAATCACTGACGTTCCCATAATTCAAGTATTAGTTGTACAAAGTTTACAACGCATCATTACATTAATTTATGGGAATTAAACATTCATATTTCCATATTCACTAAAAACATTAAGTATTTCTCTAGGTTACCATTTATTAGCTCGCAACCCCAAATCTCTGAATTAGTTTACCTGAAGCTGGTGTTTTAACCCCCAAAATATCTAAATACAACATAAATGTACAGAGCAATTGACGTTTTCCTTTTGTTTCCTTACTCATTGTTCTGGCTTATGTATATATATATGATGCCTTGAGCTAACTGGATCCTAATCCACCAAGGGAAGGCATGTCAGAAGAAAGTAATTCAACAACGCGGGTTGATGAACCGTAAGACGTGTGGCCAGAACCCCCTGGAAAATAACCATAGCGAGGGACATTCCACAGTCGAATTAGAACAGTCACAAACAGTGAAAGAAGACATGCACCCAACACCAGAGCTGAAGACACCTCCGAAAGGGGGTGGCCCCCGCCACGTCATAACGGTAGAGGAGCAGGGGCC
>NC_068984.1:62816819-62823272 GCF_001194135.2 Octopus bimaculoides
ATATATATATATATATATATATATATACATATATATATTGCATTATTGCTTTCCCTTTGTTCGAAGACCAACTATGCAGTGGGTTTCTTAACATAATGATATGCATACAGGGAATATGATGCAATTGACTAAGTTTAAACTTTCTCTCCAAAACATAATGTTCCCTGTGAATTATGCTCCTGAGTCATCCAAATGAATCAATAAGTTTATGAACGGAAAGAAATATAAAAATCAGTGTATTACATTTGTTTCTACGCCTTTTATGGAATATGATTATGATGCTTTATCATACATACAACACAATATGAATGCGTTAATATATTAAAAGAACCTCTTCCTACAATGAGCACAAGACCTGAAATTTTGTGGGAGTGGGCTAGTAGATTACAACAACACCAGTGCTTGGTTGATACTTCATTTGCCGTTCCCCCGAAAAGATATATATGTCGACTTGAACTCAGAAGGTAAAAAGCAGACGAAATACTGGTAAGCATTTTGTTCGGTGTGCTAACTATTTTGCCAGCTCGTCCCTTGACATTAATTAATAATATGGATAATGAAAAGAGACGTGAGATGTGCTCCAAATCATAGTAGCAAACTACGCTGTCGAAGTAGTGTATTGTCGTATCCATTGTATTAGACTGCATCTAGCATTACAATATATCAAGCGTGTGGTATTAGAAATGTCTGAAATATTACACGCTGTGCTTTTTTCTTTCACCTCTCATTATAACATCTAATTTCAGTTCATACTAATTTAATATATGTGTAATATTTTACAATTTTCTCTACAGCTCCTTCTGCATAATGGATACTTGCTTCCAGCAGATTAGCTACTGAAATACTTTCTGAAAACTTCAGTCACACAAACGTATCTAAATTCAAAGATAGATAGTTATTTAAAACTATCTTAGAAAAGGAAAAAAAAAACATCATTAATATCTTCGTTTAATGCTTAATTAATCAACATAGCCAATCAAGACTTAATATAACCCAATAATTTCTAGCACGTCTTGTATTACTAATTAACAGTTTGATACTTTCTAATCATCACTTGATTAGCAATTATTTTCATAGTTAATTAAATTGCAAGATAATTCACGTATCAGTAGTCATTGTAGTGAATCCAAAGTATTTTTTCTAACCAAGAAATATTTCTCTTCAGGTTTGTACAATATTTCAAAGCTATATTTAATATAAAAATAATAAACGCAATATATAATCATTACACTGAGACAGATGTAAAATGATTGTGTATGCGATAATGTATGGGACTATAATATCATGAGTCGCGTAAATTCAAATGCACGGAAAGTGTTTCATTAAATGATGGATGTTCGCTTAATTGTAGGAAATAAGGACCATCTATATTCATTTATTGCAGTGAATGCAGCTGAAATCATTAAACTCACAGTATGTATATTTACATACAGAAGATGTCAGTTTATCTTTCCAGATAGACTGACATCTGACTGTTCAAAGAAAACTTAAAATGTAACTAGTAGCGACTTCTATTGAACATTGACAAAATTTGGCATATTGGTGTTATCAAATACCTACAGAAAAAAAAATGTAGCCCCCCAGGACAAATATGCTGACATGGTTGCTACTTTAGGGTCTTAAGCTCCAGCATTGTCAACGCTGCAAAAGTTGGGCAGCTGAATTTAGAAGTGGAAGGGAGAATTTTAAATATGGGGTGGCAATTTTATGACATCCAGCCACGTGCTAAAACTGCCACCCCAAAGAAAATATTGATTGTGTTCCGCACATGGTGATGGATAATAGGAAATGAACCAACGCTATTAGCATTTCCCGTAAAAGAGATGAGAATATTTTGTACAATGAACTTGGGATATGGAAGATTTATTTTCGGTGGGTGTCACACCTTCTAACACCTGATCAAAGGGGTACATCACGGGAAAATCTGACATTTTTAAAGCAGATATAGCTGGTTCATTTGAACGTTTCCTAGACTGGGATGGGTGTTGGATTCGTCATTTTGAGGCTCAGACAAAGGGAAAATTCATGCAGTGGAAACAACCATCCTCACCTACTCCAAAGACGGCTAGGCTCGTTTCATCTGTAGGGAAGTTGGTGGCTGCGGGTGCAAAAAGGCATTGTATTTATTGACTACCTTTGAAAGGGTCACACAGTCAACGCAATGTACTATGCTACCATAGTGAGACAGTTACGAAAGTTCAAGACCAAACGCCCAGAAAAACTGATGAATATGTTTTGTTTCTTCATGATAATGCTCTTGCACACATTCATTGGTGTCAATGGCTGCTGTGGGTGACTGTCGCTGAGAACTAGTTTGACCAACCTCTCTATTTTCCTGATTTAGTCCCATCTAACAATCATCTGTTCTCCAACATGAACATACACTTAGCTAGGAACAATTATCGCAATGATTATGCTGTTTTGTGTCTTGTTGATGACGTTTTGAGAAATAAAATGAAAGCTTCTTCGCTAACTCAGCCAAGCACTGCAACATCGATGGAGGAAGTGTGTGAACGACAAGGAGGACTACAATGAAAGATAAACCTCATTCGGTCATATTACCCGAGAATATCGTGGTCAGACAATGAACTTTTCAACCGATTCTCTTATTTTCGCTTCTATCTGTCTATTGTTCCGACCAGATCACGTAATAGCATGTGGGTTCCCTCATTTGGTATATATCAGTTTTGTTGTACAACCCCATGTCAACCCTGATTCTACAACACTATTGTTTACTGGTTGTTGAACATATAATGTGTGAAGGATCCATTTTATCAGCTATACGTTGTTTCCGTATTATTTAAGAGCGCTGTTGACATTCTGTAATCAAGCATTCATATAGTGTCAAACATAACAATATGCATGTATTTGACATGCTTTACTATCGTGAGCATTTTTATGTCCTTCGGTATTATCTGGTGGTAGCCATAGGAAAAGCAACCACAACTGAATGCACACAAAGAATTTCATCTGTTGTTCTGCTAGATTTATAGTTGGTAGGAGCATATCAACAGATTGAACTTTTCCTCTGATCAGATGCATACTTTTTACTGCTTTTGTTCATGTGTTTAGATGATCAGTAGGTGTGATCTGGAATGAAATGCATTGCTACTTTATATTTTTATTGTGGAATGATTAACGGACAAAGTAGGAGAGGCATAACCTATGATGGATGTGATGTAGAGCTGTATAAAATTGTTAATGTTTCTTTCGTAATGTCAATAGCGTCCCTTAGCGAAGGTTGTGCATATGTTTTCTGTAGATTTCCTTATTTTTTTCTTCTTTTGTGTGGTATACGTAAGTTATTAATTCTAATTGCTTGCTACATTTCATATTCATATATGAGTTTGTCACAGGGACTATAGCTGATGGGCTAAGTTATGTTGTCGTGGAACAAACTCATGAAGTGAACTGGGTAGTTTTGGGGAATATGAGCCGCACTGGCTTGCAAAATGAGGAAATGACACAAGATTTATGTCAGTTGCTTGAGACTATGTGTATGTTTTGAAGACGTGGAAGAAAGCTGTGTATAGTGAAAATACTTGTGAAGTATCCTTGTGAAAACTACATAGTTTGGTTACTAGTCTGCCAGAGGAATATGTTGCTTCTTCATTTGCTAATCGCTATTTTTGTAATTGTATAGTAGGTAATGGAGTCAAAGATACGTAGATACGTATTGATACTGAACTGTTGTGCAGGTGGTCTTTCCTGAAGTCATACTGTATCTTCTGCGTGCATTTGATGACTGTTGTGACTATGTAAATGTAGCAATTCTTACTGAGATTTGGAGGAGATATTTCGCTTAATCAAGGTTTAGAAGAGCTACGTTGAAGAATACTCCATCTAGAATAAGTGAGAGTAAGTAGACCAAGATAATGGGTCTGCATGACATTATTTTATTGCCTGTTTGCTGCGTATATTTGCCTTGATATTTAACTAAGGAATGTTGCAACCAAAAGGTGATGGTACGTGTAATTTTACGCGAGAATTTTGCTAGTGATACTTTCAGATAAGTACTTTTAGGTGAATTCTCCTGGTTTCACCTGTTCCCCTGTCCTTCGTTCATTTGTGGTTCCTTTACTTATTTGATGAACATGATTAAATGATCAACATCATAGACATCCTCTAAGCGTGTCTCCGACATCTTTTTATAACAGATTTCAAAGAAATGGCAAATGAAGACATTTGCTCAGTGGTAGATATGTAGATTGATACTGTTACTGTGACATAATTATATGATATGTGTATTGTGGCTGTTGATGACTATGAAAATTACACTACAGTTATTTTGATGTTTGCATTATCATTTTGTTTGCTGAAACTGTCTGCCAGTTCTTTTTTGTTGTTTTCTTTTAGTGGTGTTTTAATTTTCCATATTTCTTTGTTAAATTGTTTGGTACAGAGTTGTTTTCTTTTCATCTTTATGTGCTTTGCCATTTCTGGTGTGTAATTGATGTCGCATCTTTGTTGCTTGGTGAAATATACTTGAGCATGGAATTATTTTAAACACTTTGCTGACTATAATTTTCTCGAAATCTGAAAAGAGGAATTAAATTTTTATATGGAACTAGTTCCATTATTTTTCTTTTTCGACGCTTGTAAAATCTCTTTGTTTCCTTTCATGATATCGGTGCTGTGATTATAATTTAATGCACAAAAATATCGGGCCTTGATTTGCCAAGTGATGTTTGCAGGGATGGAGTACTTGTACTAAATAACGGGTTATCTAAGAAAATTTTTATAGAATGGTGTAATTTGTATAAAAAGGAGGTTTGTAATACTGTGTTGCGTAATATATAAAGGAAGTTTTACTGCCATGCCTTTGTGTTATCCTTTGCACTGACAGTTGTATTTAAAAATCCTTCAAAGACTGAGAGTAGGTTAGTTAAAGAGTTTTAATGCCAAAACTTAATGTCAGTTGGGAAGACTGTTGTTGGTAATGTTCATATATCTCATGTGTCGCTAGTTTTTGAGTGTTGCATTTATAGTGTCGTGTCATCTCTTAATAGCTGTAATTGTTTTTTATATTTAAATACAGAATGCTTTACATATTGAATATATTTGTTGTGTCGTGTAGCAGAATAAAATAGTTTAGCATCTTACAGATGTTTATTTTCCCGATGATTTTTGTATTGTATGATGTTTGAATTTTGTCAGTTTCAGCAAGTTGTTCTTAAAGTAAAATCAGCAAAGCTTTGACGTTGGGATCGGTAGTAAATAATGTTATTTCTTATCTTTATCGTTGGTGCTTCTATTGTTCATATTATTGTTTTCTGGAATATCGTTTATTTGCATGGACTTTTGAAAATGTTTGGTCGGATTGCATTTATGTGAGAATTTGTACAATTCTGACATATATAGATGTATATTTCGTTTCTTGTTGAGTGATGTGTTTAGTCATTCTTTGACTGAGTTCCCATTATTCCCTTAGAATTTTATCTTTGACTGTCTTTAAAGCCATAGATATCCTCTCTTCTTTTCTGGAATAATATTCTCGAGATTACGTTATGCGGGTGACTTATTTATGCTTAACACGGTTGGACAATATATGAGGAAGATTTAGCCGCAATTTACTATAGCGTAAAACGCTGATGAAGGTCTTCCGGTCGGACACGGCAAAAATTAGTGACCTGCATAGTTGCTAACAAACACTCCAGAGCGGCAAGAAAATGCAGAGTGTACAGTTCTTTTGTAGAAACGGGTAGAATGGATCATTAAAAGTTATGTATCGTAGATAATAATGATAGTATTAGGTCATTACTAACTTCATAGAGAAACAACATACTGACATATCAAGTAATAATGATTATGTAAATAGCAGCAGTTTAATGTATATTAATGTATATTTCACTCATATACACGCTTGAAATTTACGTTATCGATATTCAGAAGATTGGAAATGAAATTCCAAACCAATAAGGTTGGAATTCAGGATGAGAATGTTTATAAAAATACATAAAAATTGAGCTGACTGTAAAGTTTCATTGTTGTCGCTAAAACTGCTAAATTTCCCTGAAGTACGAGTATTTCTACCACCTTATATCAGAAAAGATGTATTGGAGAATAAAGTTTCAGACAGAATTACCTAATGAAATATAAATAAAAGCATAGTTACAACAGAAAAACACTTTTTGCCATGTGGTAACACGTCTGCTCATTTACAACTGACCTGAGATTGAAAAAAAAAAAAAAAGCTTTAATTATCATGAAGAATTTTGTTCGGATCACTGTTATCAACTTCCTAATCATCGTTTAGAAGTATAATCTCCCAGCTTTGTACCATTGGCTAATTGGATTCTTTCTCTTTGGATTATGTTATTGCCTATACGAAAATATTGCATCATGTAATTTCATTATATCCCTTATGAAAGGTACAAGTTTTGCACTGTTGATATAACGTCAGATGATATATATCTGGCGGTATTCCATCCTACCACCGGCTCTCTGTCGTTT
>NC_068984.1:62823814-62828635 GCF_001194135.2 Octopus bimaculoides
CAGATGATATATATCTGGCGGTATTCCATCCTACCACCGGCTCTCTGTCGTTTGAGCTCGAAAACAGACTTGTTCAGTTTATTTCAACATATATGGTACCATTTACAAAAGTAAAAATGCCGCATTTATTCAAGATATTCAGCAGTTGACTGAAGAAACGATATTGAAATTTTCTGAACGTAAACTGTAAAGTTATTCTGAGTTCAAATTCCGACACAGTCGCCTTTGCTTTACTTTCTGTGGAGATGGTTGAAATACATTAGCAGTCAATTATTAGGGTCAATTGTATCGGATCTTTTCCCTTTGAAAGGCACATCGACAAATTAATTTTTTGTAACTAAACACTTTCAAACTTTGGACACTGGTAGAATGGGTCATATAAAACATCTTTTACTCTTAGTGTTGTTGAGAAAAGTTTATATTTTTAAAGTTATTTCGATAACTTTAACACGAAATAACTTCGAAAATACACAATTTTCTCAAGAACGCCAAGAGTAAATGATGTTTTATGTGACGCATTCTACGAATCTTGAAAGTGTTTAGTTACAAAAAATTATCTTTTAAATGTGCCGGCCAAAGAGAAAAGATCCATGGTAGCATCTGATCTCCTCGTTTCAAAGTTGCTGGACTTGTATTTAACGCGAAAATGATTATTACATAAGGTTTATGGAATATCATAATCTTTAAATGGTCTTTTATTTCTTGGGTTCCTATTCTGCAAAACTAAAATCTGAATACGATTTCAAAGTGCCGCGGCCAAAGTGAATCAGAGGTGACTTGAAATTGTTACGCAGGAATAGCGAAATGTATTCGAGCCAAAAACATAAACGACGGCAACTAAATAGGGCAACACATTTTGTCCGATATTCAAACTCTGTAGATAACCATGACTGTTACCCTCTAACATAATATTAATTGGTTTATGGACAAAACAATAAAGATAATTTGATGTTCTTGATTCGTTGTTTGATTTTCGTTGCGTTGCAGTTATTACTGAGATTTTGCTCTCCTTCTAATCCATGAATAACATTTAATCAGCGTAGATTAAGTTTGTAAAACCGCATAGCGACCAATTAAAATAGCTGAAATGAAAAGGCCTCATCAATAATCAAAGAGAAGAAGGTGGGGGAAAAGGGAAAGTAGGAGGATGAGAAAAGGAGGAGGATTAGAACGAGCTTTTTATTTCTTGATCTTTTTGCTTCTTTTGTTCTATTTTTTTTTGTTCCACTTTATTTACATAGTTTAAAATGAATTACAAAATATTTCCACTTCACAATTAAGTATAATATTTGGATTGATGGACCTGCCTTAGGCTATGATGGTGATGATGATGATGATGAGGAGGAGGAGGCGGAGAAGATAGAAGGGAGATGAGGGAGTGGAGGAAGAAGAAGAAGAGGTATACTAGTGAAAACGTGGAATTAAAAGATATTTACCGATGATTGGAAGATGGCTGCGCTAGATGTAAAGAGAAAGGCATAATATTGGTTGGATCAGAGATGGCAAAATGAAAGGCTTAGAATAAACATAAGATGTATCATAGAAATTAAGAAATATAGAATAAAATAGAGATATAGAAATGGTAAGCGTTCGAAAATAACAAGACAACTGGCGGTTTGCATGAGATCATGGGAAAGATAAAGCTCCCTATATGCCGGCAGGAGGAAAGTAGGATGATTTACTAAACCGGAGATTTCACTAAATTGTAAGCAGCTGAATGAATTATGCAAAGGTTATCCGGCCAAACGGTGGTATTAGACAGAGGGACAGATTAAATCTAACTGCCAAGATATATTAATTTTCTCACACTTGATATATAGTGATTTGTACGTAAAATTCAATGCATTAAATTCATTATCTGCGACATCTACTAGAAATACAAGACATACGTCACTAGAAGGTGTTCAACGATTACATGTAATAGCTACCACCGGAATTGTTGAATTCTTTATTTTTGGAGGATTAAGTGAAGATTTGAAAAAAGAATTCCAGAAACGAAGCGAAATGTTGAAATGCATTATGTCCTGTGCATCTTTTTAATGTAACAACAAACAACACTCTGAACCAGTAGTGTCTGAAGAAAGAAAACAAAGACATTTTGAAAGTATAATATCAAATACGTATATGTCTGAAAAAAAAGAGACAAATGAAAAGACTGACACTGAATTTGAGGACATGTTGCTTCTCAAAATTAAATGTATAGCCCTAGATTTTCACTTACGTTTCTCATTCTGCAATCAACATGGTTTAAGTCGTAAAGATTAACCACAGGTTTATGATATAGTTATTTGGACACAATGCTCCGTAAAAATTCATAATTCTTATATGCGATTCTTTTTTTATTAGTTTAATCAAAAACAAATAAAAATATTTTCTCAGCTTTATTGGAGACAGCAAGGTTTATAATGAATTTATAAATTTGTAGGAGGGAAAACAAAAAAAAAACAAAACGCATTGTAACGGAATGCTATACTGTATTAAGACATGCAGTACAGCATTATATCATTCAATGCTAAAAAAAATATTTTTTTATGCAGTTATAGTGTTTTTTAGAAATTGTTATTAAATATTTTGAGTTTTTGTTTTTATCATTTGAGATCTAAGCAAGCCATGTAAATGTCTGCTGCTGTTACACAAATAAATAATAAACAGCAATTAGTGGCAACATTTTGAAACAAATTTACTTTACGTTGAAATATGTAATAATTATATCTCAGTGGAGAAGGAGGAAGACTATTTTCTTCTTGAGCTACATTATGTAATGTGAATAGTATTCCTATTGAAATATGAAAGTCGAATCAATTGTGCATAAAACAACGCAAATTAATTCATTGAACTAGTAAATGTGTTGTTTTTCTCGTTGATGATGTTGTTATAGGTCCTGGCCAGCAGCGATTAAATATACGTCTGACACTGAAATAAAAAGCATCTGTCTTCTCTTTTTTCTTCTGATATCCACTTGAAGTACATCATCCAATGAATATATACTTACTAAAGTAATGTTTCCTTCTCGAAACATACCGACTCATAAGAGCTTGCCTCCCAGGTTCCATCCATTCCTCACCTGGACGAGACTCCGGTCTATCGCAAGAGTTCTCATTTGTGCCAGCTGATTGACAGGGAGCAACGTGAAATGAAGTGTTTTACTCAAGAACACAACGCGTCCAGGAATCGGAACCACAGTCTTACAATTATGAGTCCAACATCTTAACTACTAAGTCACTCGCCCCCCGGCTATATGATTTCATTTCAGTTTTCATGGTCGGCATACTAACTTTTCATTCGTTGGCTCGGTGTGCTTGAAATAAATCAATTACTTTAAAGTCAGTTGGGAAGTGTAACATATATGGTGTAATAGCTAATTGCCTTCAAGCCTCCTACAACTAATACAGCCTTCCGTTGCTTTGATGCTGATGAATAAATTAAACGAAGTCTATGTAATTGATAGTATCCTCCCATTAATATTTGTAGTCTTCCACCAGTTTTAACTTTCTCTTAGACATGCCTTCATTTCAATTTTCATGGTTGGCATACTAGCTTTTCATCGATCCAGGCCTGCAAATATGAGCATGAGATAAAGACCAGCATCAATTTGAAGTTAAAGTCATGCGCTTATATGAGACGTTATAAATTTAGACTAGATATTTGATACAATTTATATTACTGGCCCAAATAGCACTGTGATCAAAACGTTAACTTCGCAACCACTGGAATCAATTTCAACGCAGAGAGCCTCAGGTAAGCGATGGGTCGGAAATTTGGACGAAGGAGATTTGCAGAAACCTGTTGCATATGTATTTAAAGTCGTGGCAGAGTTTGTGTGTGCGCGCGCACCCCTACGTGTGCACGCGCACCCCTACGTGTGCACGCATACACGCACGCACACACACATATATATACAATGTGATACAGCAACAATACGACTGAAAATGAAAGTATTGAGCCATCCCATAAATAAAGCGCCTTTTTTTTAATTGCATCAACTAGAAGTCGGAGGAGGATGGTATAAAGTACCTGCATCAATTTGCTATAAAAGCAGGTATTAATTTTGCCAAAGCCCTGTTCTTAGTGCAAGTTTTGAAGACTGAAGTCCGAGTTTAACAGTTATTTTTTCAAAGCTATAATGGAAGTGACAAAGGAGCAATTTCGGCATACTTTGCTTTATGTGTTCAATAAAGGTAACAACGAAAAGTGACAGGAATATCAATGTAGTATATGGGAATCGGAGAATAAGCGTAAGCCAGAGTCAATGGTGGTTCCACAAAATCCGAGCCGGCAACTACAGTGTAGAAGACGAGCCACGTTCTGGAAGATCGGTAGAGCTCGACGAGGACGTCCTGCAAACCCTGGTGAAGCAAAATCCCATCGTAACTGTTGAGGAACTAGCAGAGAAGCTTGGATTTGATCATACAACCATTCATCGACATCTGCGTACCATTGGAAAACGACCGTCTTTGGTTTCAAGACGAAAGGTGTTCATCCATCAGGATAATGCTCGGCCATATACACAGAGGATGAGATTCCTAAGGCTGGAGTAGCTTAAATGGGAAACGATGCCCTACGCACCATATATGCCGGACATTTCCCCATCTGATTATTATCTATTCCGCAGTGTTCAAGATCATTTGGACAGTAAAAATTTGAATTCTGTAGACAAGGCCAGAACAGTCCTCGGTGAGTATTTTTCGACACGGACAAGTGAATTTTGGAAAAGGGACCTTGCAAGTCTACCAGACAGATGGAAGAGCATTATAGAAAATAAAGGACAGTATATTTTAGATTAAAAAAGAACTTCCTTTATCTTAATTTTGAAAAATGAAA
>NC_068984.1:62833140-62834179 GCF_001194135.2 Octopus bimaculoides
AAAACTATTTACAGCCTTGAATTTTTTTTATCGCATTCTGTCAATTTATATATGCGTGCTAATACATGACCCACGTTGGACTCCTCATACGTATCATTATCGAACCTGAAGCTTAACTATGGTCTATCCATAACACTTACTTAGCGTTACCCGACACTTTTGGGGGTCTTCTTCACACCAATACCTCTCATACCTTCTGTCACTCTCTCTCTCTCTCTCCATATATATATATACAAATATATATGCATATGCATATACATAGACACACACACACACACATATATATATACATATAAATATATATATATATATATTTATATGTATATATATATATATATATATATATGTGTGTGTGTGTGTGTATGTGTGTGAATCCCTAAAACTCCAGAACTACACAACCAATTTCATTCAAATTTTACACATGCCTTACTTAGGGTGCCAGTTGTGTTTTAGTAAAAAAAAAAAGAAAATTAACTTCTTGCATACTTCCAGCCCACAGCAACATCATATCTCCTCTACTTAAGTATTACGTGTCAAAAGTGAAACAAAACTCATGTCATTCGAACCGGAATCTCAAAAACATTGTCACCTTACATCTCATTCTCATTTAAATACCACGACAGGCAAATAAAAATTACTTGTATATAATATATGACAAGAAATAACTTTTGCCTCTTTTTATGGAGACCAGAAGTTTATAAGACTGTGAATAAAATGTGCTCAAATGAGATTGAGCCAGAGATGAAAAAACATTCATTAGAGAACAAACATCAAATTCGTGTTCAACTTGATACGGGGGTTATTGCCAAGATGCACCTTAACTCGTAATTTAACTGCGGCAATGAATTCACGGAATGGCCATAGATGTGTTTGACTTGATTTTATGGAACTCTCTTACGCTCATGGACTCCAAACAACCATGGTTTTTTATGAAATGAGCTTTTTTGGCGTATTTTTAATTGAGGGAAATAAAACAAATTCTTTTAGTCGTTTGATATTTTATTTAGATTTTTAGTTGCTAGTCACACTTTAGAATTTT
>NC_068984.1:62834353-62841069 GCF_001194135.2 Octopus bimaculoides
CTTTATATGTTAAAAGGCATGGTAAAATTTATATATGATCGAATGAGTAAAACCGTGGTGTTATATAAAGTGATTGGCTCGAATTGGATGTGTGTTCTCTAATTGATGTTAATATATATATATATATATATATATATGTATACAATGGGGGGAAATAAATATTCGTACGTGTCAAAATTCTTTATTTGTTTAATTTCTAATTAACATAAATGGGATATACCAATACTATATTTGCATACACATGCATAAATTAAGAATATGCAAAAGAAACTAATAAATTATAGTACCTAATGAATTTATATATATTACCCTCAGGCCGACCAAAGCCTTGTGAGCGGATTTCATACACGGAAACTGAAAGAAGATTGTCGTATATATGTATATATTTGCATGTATCTGTGTGTGTATGTGTGTGTCTATGTTTGTAACCCTCATAATTTATCTGATCCCTAGTGGATCCCGAGAGGACATCTACTATTCCCTTCGTTCTCGTGAACTCATCCCGCCCTTTATGGACAGACTGGTGGTCGGTGAAGAAAACTGGATCCCTTATGAAACGTTAAACGTCGCAGACATTGCCTTGGAGAAGGGGAACAGGCTTGACCACAACCGAGAAGGGAATTCTATACGAAGACAGTTCTTCTCTTTGGTTAGATTGCAAAGGATTTATTCACTTTGAGTTGCTAACAACTACTACAACAATCAATGCTTATATCTCCTATCAGCAATTAGAGCATTTGAACGCTGCTTTAAAGAAAAAAAGCGCTGCTTCAGTGAATCGAAAGGGAGTGGTGTTTCATCAGGATGATGCTTTACCTCACACAGCAAAAATCACTTAATAGGAGCTCGATGAACTTGGATGGGAGAAAATTGATCATCCCTCTTATTCCTCACACCTTACTCCTTGAGATTACCATTTTTTCCGTAGTTTACAAAATTATTTGGATGGATTAACTCTCGAAACAACTAAGGAAGTCGAAACTAACCTTTCATAGTTCTCCTCTTCGAATCCGAAAGAGATTTTCACTAATGAGATTAAAACGCTTACGAATAGTTGGAAAGATATAGATAACCATGGTAATAACATCATTAACACATTACCGTGTGTGAATAACGTTCTTAAAGTCAATATTTACTCACTCGGGACTAGTTCTAGGCTTTGTCACTAACTCAGTTTTTAACCAAATTAGATAATGTTTACATTTATATATATATATAAACAACTACAGCGTGGAAGGTGTTTATAAGCCAAAGCGACGAAAATATTTTGGCAAATAAAATTTTAATGTCGAAGTGAATCTAACGGTTTTTGTGTGTTTCTTATATGGCTTATAAACACCTTCCATGCTGCAATCGTTTTCGTTCTAGTACACGATCACAGATCAGGTTACTTGCTATGCAAGTACATCTCCGCAATACACACATACACAAACACACATACACACGCACACACACACACACACACACATATATATATATATATACAAAATGTTTTTAAAGGCACATTTAGTCCTGGCAGTTACCGTGCTCCCTCTCAAATCAGTTTCAGATGCCGGATAACCACGACGTTCCTTAAGTGATTCCCGGGTTAACAATAAGCTGCTAGACTCTGGTAACTATTCTCGCTTGGTAAATCCGAATGTCTTATTCGGGACCGCACAGTTTCCATAGAGTAAGTAATAGTATTAATAATGACAAAGAAAACAGATTTTTCACGCCTATAATTTTATTATACAGTTATTTACAGCATTCATTTTTGGACCTACGCTCATTTCCACTGCATCAACTGCACACTATTAGTTATGCCTCCTAGTGTCATTGTCGGTGCAGTTTCATCAACGTTGTCTTTTACTGCCGTTTCAAAGTGAAACTGAAGGAATCAGCAAGCTGAATGAATAAATCGTTTCTTGTAGGAGGAATGGGTTTTTTAGGAGGTATGTGTTATTTATTTTAAGGAGGTATAAATTGTAAAAATCATGTCTTAGGGTTCACTTCCAATAATTGCATTAGGTGACGCGAAATATAGTCTTAAAAGTTGGTCAAAGTTGGATTAAATATTTCTGGTCATTCCTCTTATTTTTTAATGTAATATAATTTTAATCCTCGGATTTTTTTTAATATGCAAGACCACTGGTTTTAATTGATTAATAACAATTTCTACCCTCATTACTAAATTTTATATAATAATGTTCTCAAACCGGTAAATTAGCTGCAAATATGTATTAACTGCAGAATTATTTCCAGACTTAGCGCACCAGATTGAAGACATTTGAAATGATACACTGAATGTAATATGTAGAACTCTACACGTGCTCCCTTTCGGGTGGAGGTCTTGTGTCTAGTTCTGGAAATTGCATTGCGAATCGACGGACTACGCTGACGATCCTGCAGATATTTACTTATGTAAATTTTAACAGGTGAAACCATGGTACGTAGGTTAATCGTTTTTTTTATTTAGTATTTTTTCATTTGTCTTGCCCTTTTACAGTCTGTTGTGTCGCTGAATTTTTACTGAGAACATATATTTTTTTCGTGGTTAGATGATTCGGCATCTATTTCTAGCATATAGGAGTCCACTTTTGCTGGTCATTCCTCTTATTTTTGTATATATATATATATATATATATATATATATATATATATATATATATATGCATAGTTTTCCAACGTCTCTATATAAGTACACACCAATAAGTGAATATTCAAAATGCACTTAACCTGACCTCTTTCAAGAATTTACTAGTTCGAAATTACTTCTCTCGTACTCCAGTACAAAATCATAAATGTTAATATATTTATCACAAAACGAATTTTTCCCAGCATCTTTCATTTCGGGTAATACACACACATACACATACAGTCACATATATACACGAGCTCGCGCACGTACACACACACACACACATATTCGCTAACAGACGCTTATAATGATGTGTGTTCAAAGTGTGCCGTTGTGTATTTTTAATACTTTTGGGTATTCATATTTCTAGCTGTGTTTCAAAGGAGTGGGTTACGAAAATAACAACTATAGAATGACAATATTGTTATACTTAATACACTAACTGATAAGAATGCAAATATGGTGGGCCATAAGGAAAATGAACCACATTTTCCTTTTTCTGTTTCTCCACTTAACACATGAATGCCTATTTCGTTCTGTCTTAATCTCAAACTTTTCTCTTTCTTTTTCTCACTCTCCCTGTGCTTACACGTGTACATATAAGTATATATATATATAGATAGATAGATAAATAGATAGATAAATAGATAGATAGATAGATAGATAGATAGATAGATAGATAGATAGATAGATAGATAAAATATACGTGTGTGCGTTTTTGTGTGTTTGTGTGTGTGCATGTGTATGTACTTAAAACAACAAAGGTGCTTATACTATATGAACATTTCTTTCGAAAAGTCATTTATCATTCAGTTTCTATGTATTCTTGTTTCAAAGAAGTTTTAAGAAAATCTTTCTGCAAGTACTTTAACTGTGTCAATATTTCTTTTAAAAAACTACTTAAGAACATATGTGCTTTTGTGTGTATCAATGCTTACATTTATATATACTTATATATGCGGATGACACAAAATTAGTGCAAGCAGTCAAGGAATTTTCTGATGCTAATCTTCTACAGAAAGACCTAAACGTCATATATAAATGGGATGAGTACAACAAGATGCAATTTAATGCAGTCAAATTACAAAACCTCCGCTACCAGCTAATTGGTGCTCAGAAGTCGCGGCAACTATACTTTGGACCAAAATGAACGGCAATCCCATAATCACATACGGTGCGAGATCTTGCGATTGATATAAGCAACGATCACTCATTTCACATGCATATAACCGAGATGGTGGCAGTGTGCAGACGAATGGCCGGATAGATTCTGAGAGCCCTCAGAACTTAGGGACCAGGAAACTAAGCTGGTCCTATGAAGGACGTTTGTTCTCAGCCGTGTGGACTACTGCTCTCAACTGTGGTCACTTTACAGTGTCAGATTCATAGCGGAATTTGAGGCGGTTCAGCGATGTTACACAAGGAAGATTGCATCAACAGAACAGCTGAGTTACTTGGAGAGACTGAAAGAGCTACGACTCTACTCGCTGGAGCGAAGACGGAAGAGGTATGCAGTGATATATGTGTGAATATATGTGGAAATGCCAGTTATACAATACCTCTAATTGGACGTCGCAGACGTCTCATCGAAGGTGAGGACCATGTACTGTAACAGCTTGGGATTCAAGGGCCCACAGATATTTAACACCTTCCAAAAACATCTGAAGGATCTCCATGCAGTGGGAGCAGATGTTTTCAAGGGACAACTTGACAACTTGCTGTCCAAGATTTCAGATGAACCAATATCCAGGCAGGAAACTCAAAACAGGGCAGCAGTTCAAACCGCCTCCTTCACCAAAAGCTAATCACATAGAGTTGGCCAATTAATGCGTGATTACACAGACGGTCCCCCAGCATGGCCACAAACTTAGGGCTGAAACACAACAGAATATATATGTGTGCGTGTGTGTGTGTGTGTGCACGCGCGCGCGCGTGTGTATATGATAGAGTCAAAGCAAACCTTAGCACTTATGTATTGATTGTCAAAGGAGGGAGACCAAACTCCCTACAGCAAACCAGCAATGTGAAATATCAATGATCTTGGATTGAGTTAATCCTCATCAGTGACACTTATTCCGTTACCTCGGTTTGAATGGAACTCGCCTTATCAGTTTATAGCAATTACCATAGAAATCATTTGCTGATTTGATAAACTTGTATCCGCAACTTAAAAACAAAGCGGCACAAGTGCAAACATCACTAAAGTGACTAATGGTGAAAACCAGCACTAGCATTGCTAGAAACAAGAGTCAACATAACACTTAGTCACAGGCACGCACTTATCTATTGACTGAAAATAAATACCAACCTCCACACAGCAAGCGAGGTGCATCAAATCATCGATGATTTCGGATTGAGTTAAACCGCATCGATGAAACTCCGTTGCCTAGTGTTGAACGCATAATAATTGAATTCCGCACTTATTTTCTCTGACCGGAACTTCTCATCAGAACATAATCCTCTCAAATAATTGCTCATTATACACATAGAATCTGAAATTCAGGGGAACGGGTTGAGTCGAATACGTTGACTCCAATTATTTACTTGTATTTTATTTATGATAACGTTAAGGGCCAGGATAAATATCGTATGGCATTACATCAGGCACTCGCAAGTGTCTACCGGTGCAATTTTCTCCGTAACATTCTTTCATAATAACGGTACAGGGCCAGAGACCTTTTAGTAGAAAAACTGTGGATTACGTCACGCCTAGTACTTGAATGGCACGCCATTTTATCGACGTCGGCGTAATGAAATGCAAAGCTGAATTTTGCGTATTTGAACCTAGCAGAAAAGAAAAACGGCAATGCATATTGTCCGTCGCTGAAGCAATTTTGACCAATGCAACACATTCAATCTAGTCAATTAATTCCAAGTTTAGTAAGATTTCTCACTAGCGCAGAAATGATTTTATATGAGTTTATGTGAAAAATGGGAAAATTAAAATAAATCTAGAAATTTTCCCAAGGGTTGCTTCCGCCTGAAAATCATAGAGTTAAATGCAATCTACAATACTTGAAGTGTTGAACCTGAAATAATTTTGAATTAATTTAAAGCGTAACCTTAATGTTGAGAAAACTCATTATCCTTAATGATAACTATTCTCAGAAGGGTCAAGAATGAGAACTCACGCAATTTCAATCACCGCAAATTAAAATGAATTATGCAAAGTGCATAGTTTCTTCGTGTAATTAATTTTGTACACCACTTTCGTGTGATGAAATTCATGAGCATCACCTATAGCGGGTGTAATTAGTAACTGAAAGAAGCACGAGTCGAGATAATCACATAATAATTTTCTCACTTGAAGCAAAGTAAATGGATTATATTTTGTCACTGAGATTATGCAATACTTGTACTACTATCACTAACACAGGAGATTAATTTATGAAAACAGTATGTTTAAGAGTATATTTTATATCAGGAATAAAATTGATGTTAGTTAAATACAGTATTTACTGTTCTATTCTTACAAGTTTACATAAGTTCCAAATTATCATATAAGGAACGTGAATGTTCTTGCAAAATACACGAGCTTGTGTACCAGTGTAAAATTTGAATATTGTAAAATTTTACTGCCTAAGTTCTGATTGCAGTTACTGAAAAGTTTCCTTGTCATAAAAGAAGCGTTGAAATAGATTTATATAAACTGTTTTCATATAACTCGTCTGGTGGTTGGGTTCATTACCATATTATCCTAAAATGTGAGTGAGTGCAATGTCGGTTACCGAGGTTTTGATGATGTACGTTAAGGTAACCTTTTCATGTTGTACATAACACTGGTCAACAAAATGAAACTTTTTTTAATCATCAGAGTTGCTGATTGACTTTTCTGGGTTAATTTTTGATGCTGATTATGAATCTGAAGTCTGATTTCCTCTATCGCGTCACATTTTCATGTTAATGATACCTGCTGTTTTAACTTATAGGATACGTAAAGCATGTCTATATAACGTATAATGAATACAAGATACGATAATTTCATGGCTTTTTAGTGTACAAAATTTAAATTGTGTACAAATAAGTTAGAATACACTCGAATGCATAACAACTTAAAATCTTTGGGATTTGGACTTTCTATGGTGTTTTGTCTCAG
>NC_068984.1:62841501-62848276 GCF_001194135.2 Octopus bimaculoides
GTGTCTTCACGAATTGTTTCAGGAGGCCAAGCTTTATGTGAAGAGGGGGAAGAAGAATATTTTCTGGGTTTAAAGGTGGCTTGCTCTGGACGCTAGAAACTCCCGGCTCATATGATTTTCGCAAAGGCCACTCTGATTGCACATAGAGCTTGTTAGTTGCATGACTGTCCCACAGGCATAAACAGCAACAATATTTCGGGAACCCAGATTGCATTCCCATCAACATACCAATCACCTTCAAGCCTCCACATATTTTCCAGCTGTAGTTTGTATACTTTATGGCATTGAGGAGTACTTGCATGTTTACATAACACTCCTTTATGTGCACTGAATGTCCTATGAGAATGGATGGTTTCTTATTGCCGTTGTGTAGTAGTACTGCCTTGAGGCTTCTCTTACATGAATCAATGAATAACCGCCATTCAACTGGAACATGTTCTTGGAACAAACAGCGAAATAACTCATCAGTGTTATTATTGAAACAAACTGGTCCATCAACAGAGAAGCATGAAGTCAGATCCCTATTTCTCTTCCTGAAATGAGTAATACAAACATCTTTCTTAAGCAGACACTTTTCTTGTAGGCGAGATGCTTATAGTTCAGCTTTATCCTTCAACAATGACAAGTCTCTGACTAAATCATTTAACTCTCCCTGAGAAAATTTCTGTGGTACGTCTTCATTTTCAATCGTGAAATCTGCATCCACTTCAGTGCCTTCCACAGCAGTAGTATTTTCTTCAGGAAATACATCTTCATCAGACATCTGAAGGCCATTTTCTGGTGGTATTGGAATAGGAAGATCATCATCGTTGTGTGGTACTGGTCTTCTTGCTGATTCCAAGTTGGGATACACAATCTTATGCTTGGTATTTATAGTAAACCCACATACATTAACGCTGCAGAAATAACAGCCCATGAAATGATCCTTTGGCTCTCTCCATATCATAGGTATTGCAAACGGCATTGCTCTCTTCCTCTTATTTAGCCAATCCTTTAGTCCACATGAACAAGCTGTAGAGATGATGTGCGGCGCCCAACTTTTATGTTGATCCCCGAGAGAGCAGCCAAAGTATAACTGGTAGACCTTCTTGATTTCACTTGTGATGACACGTTGCTGAGATTTGGTGGTAAATGAACCACAGACATGACAGAATATATCAGGACTGCTCTTGCAATGCCTTAACATCCTGAGTAGAATTTGATGATGACTTGGCACATTAAACAGAAAGTAAAATTTATGAAAAGAGAAGATTATGAAAACATAAAATTACAGAAAAACTGTGCCTGATAGAAAGAAACTGATTACATTTTTGAAATCCATGGACAAAACTACATATAAAACATCATATATTATCCTTGATGAAAATTGGCTGTTGACCAGTGTAATTAACAATGAATCGTATCTCTGATATAATAAGTTTTGCTCTGTCCATTTACTTTATCCAATGCCATTTGTAGAAAGTGATATAGTTCACGTATGTTGGCTTAAAGTTCCTTCCTACAATTCTAAAGTTACTTTCATGCTTATAGATTTGTTTCGTGCTAAAGCATTATTTCCACATATACATAATTCTTCCATAAATTTTAGGAGCGTATAGGTTACTCCTTTTTTTTTTTTGTATTTTGTTGACGTGCTCCTATATGTCACATTTGAAAGGGAATATTCTGTCATAAACTTTATTGGAGCAGTGCTGCTTTGAGAAGAGTTAGTCTCATATCGCTATGACGCATCTGATCTAATATATTTTGACTTTAAGAAAGTGAAGAATATTGGCCACCAAGTGACTGCAACTGAGACGACGAAATAAGATGCAACTGAGACAATGAAATAAGACGCAGACACTGAAACTCGATCGAACACGTCCTTATGCAAGTTCAAGAAAACGATTATTTTGTAGCACTAAAGTGGAAGCCTAATGGGAAAAGAGCAGCAAGGCACACTAAAACCATATGGCTAAGGGCCATTCACAAGGAAAGGAGACGGGAATGGTGGAAAAGCTGGAATGAGCCCACAACAATGGTAGAAAATAGAGCTCATTGAAGAGATCTTGTGGTCTTACTTGCTTCATTGCAAGGAGAGAACTAATGAATTTAAGAGTTACAGTATTTCAATGATAAAGCTTGATAAAAACTTGGACTTTTCTCGAGTGTTATATTTGAAAACTATTCACTAAAACGCTGTTATATGTTACTACATCATGTAACATCTTCCTCTTTTAATTTAAAGATATCAATTATTGATTAGGTTCTTAATGCTACGATATAGTAGCATGAATCTCTGCTTTAATATTTCGTTATATTACTTGGTTTTTATTGGGTCTATAAGTTTTATGAAATAAAGTAAAGGTAACATGTAAGAGGTGTGTAAATTTTACGTTAAAAGTCATTATTTCTGGAATTTTGAAACTGCTAACGCTTTCATTCTAAAATTTAGGTTCCTTCTAAAATTACAGGTAATCGGTGCTCTCTATATAGACCAATATTGAAGCTGTTAAATCTTGGTTTCGGAATGTCTAGTATGTATATTCCGATAAGATAACAAATGGTAGATGAATACTTTCATGAAGACCTGTCGAAAGTTAGGGAGAAAATCAGGCAAAGACGGATGTGTCTATCTGGTCACTGCGTGGGCCACCCTGAACTTGAAGCATCCAAATTAGTCATATGGAATCTGCATCATAGTGATGCAGGGAGAGGACATCGTCGTCACGCATACATAGACAACCTGATTGCACACTGGCCTGAAATGTATCCAGAACCTAAAGGTAATGATATTAGACCGAGAAGTGTAGCAGATGGACTTTGTTGTTGTGGTTCGGGCTGGAACCCGGCCATAATAATAAATAATGTGACCCTGTACTTGCAGTTTTGTGTTCGAGGAAAATCTTCTTCGTAGTGTGTATAATTTCTTGTATGTAAATTTTGTTCGTGTTACAGTATCTGTTAGCGATACGACTAGTGACTTACAATGACTTATCTAGAAATGTTTTATCGTTAATTGTATTAAACAATTTCATGACTACTTTATCATTTACACTTTATTGTAAGCAACGTACTACACATATTTTGTCCTTTAATTACTATTATGGATGCCCCATAGGCATTGCTATCTTGAATTAATGGAATCTTTGGACTGTTGTACATGGTGTATAACTGACTGAGATCACAACACTCTCCCACCCCGAACTGGTCGCTAGTCTGTCGTATAGTTACTCACAGCTGAATGGACTGAATTAACGTGAAATAAAGTGTTTTGCTCAAGAACCCTACGCACTGCCCGTCTGGGAATTGCAACCAAAATTTTGCGATTGAGAGTGCAGCATTCTAACCAATAGCCCTTGTGTTTTTACATTAATTATTTACATTCTCTTTAACTATGTTTACGCTATAAATGTTCTGTTTACTACGAGAGAGTGTGAGAGAGTTAATAATTCAACATAAATATCGCCATGAATTATCTTCCTTTCATAATATATTGATGAACATGTCAGAATCTTACAACCTACGAAAATTGACTGTAACTGGAATTAAGACGATGATATTTTTGTGAACATCTTTTTGTTACATGTTCTTGGACATCATCATAGTGCTCACCTAAGAAACTTTGAAGTAACGAAATACTCAGCTTCCAAACATAAAGATATTAATATAATTACACCAACCAGTATTGAGCACCTTGCATTTCATGCAGTTTCAGACAAATATATATATGTGCGCGTGTGTGTGTGTGTGTGAGTGCGCTCACGTGTATATGTGAGGGGGTGTGTTTGTACGTTTATGTATTTGTGAAATTGCGTGCACAAAAATTTATTCATATACATACATATGTACATACACCTACACACACAGATAGAGAGACAGAAAAATAAATACGCATACCCACACACATACATGTACAGACACACATATACATAAACATATATCGATAGATAGATAGATACATAGATAGTTACATATAACCCCATTTAGGTAAGTTGGGAAAATAAGGCAATACAATTTTGAATTTAAAGTCATGTAATATATTTTTTGTAAAGTCGAAACTTCAGAAATCTCAACTCCGACTATCTGCTTTCATTCCTCTGATGTATCAGAAACAAGGAAAAGAAAGTGATTTTTCTTGTGGTTGCAATGATTGAATATTATGACAAGAATTCATTCCATGAATTTCATCAAAACTCTTCGTATTAATTGATAATCTTTTCTACTCTACGCACAAGGTCCGGAAATTTTGGGGGAGGGGGCGAGTCGATTAGATCGATCCCAGTACGCAACTAGTACTTAATTTATCGACCCCCGAAAAAATGAAAAGCAAAGTCGGCCTTGGCGGAATTTGAACTCAGAACATGAAGACAGACAAAATACCGCTATGCATTTTGCCCGGCCTGCTAGCGTTTCTTTCAGTTCGCCGCCTTGTATTACTTGATAATAAGACAGTGATTGAAGCGTAGGTAAAAAGAATGTAAAACGAGGTAATCAAATAAAGAGTAGCTTTAGATATGCAGGTGAATAAGAAAATTTAACAGTAAAGGAGAAATAATACGAATATGTCTAAATATTGAAGGGGAATAATTTGAAGGCTTTTAATGCTATTTTTCGTTTCTTCTTTAATTTTCAAACATGTATACACTTTCACTTCTCGCAAGTAATTCTTATATTATCAATCATCAATATCCTTGTTTTGAACTTTATCCAAACAATGATTGGTAAGACATTCAAAGAACCTTGTTTATGAAATGCTATCTTCTCTTCCTGTATTCATAATCGTCGGAATATCGGCAGAGTAAATCTCACAGTAACAAATTGCAAACTTCAGAACTGCAACATTAATGGACTTATATGTGTATAACCATGTATGTACGTCTACTATGTGCGCATTTATGTATATATATATATATATATATATATATATATATATATATATATATATATATATATATATATATATATATATATATATATATATATATATATATATGAATGCACATATACTGTAGACAACAATATCATGATAATGGAAATTGTTAAATATATGCTACATCATAGATTATTTTGTTCTTTTTATTCCTGTGTAATTAAATGACATAAATTGTCATAAAAAGCATAGTTCCAATATTCAAATAGAAAGTAACGCTGATAGCGCTCTTGCTATTCAAAATAAAGTTGTTAAGAAATATTCTGTCTATTACCTTTATTGTTTAGGAAGAAATGATAGTAGACCGGTCTGCAATTATGTTCTTGTCACAAAGAATATCAATACTATAATCATATTTATCATTATCGTCAAAATTCGCATCTACAACATTGCTGTTATAATGAACGTCATCGTCACCCTCGCCATCGTCGCAGTAGTCAGCATCATCATCATCATCATCATCATCTACTTCATTATTGACTTTCTCATCGGTATCATCAACGCTGACGGTGGCGACAGAGCAGCGACATCGTTATTATTACTACAAACTTATTGCTATATGTGTTATCACAATCAATTTTCAATGTACTTGTCATTGTTAATACGACCAGTATTACTACAACTACTACAACAACAACTACTACAAATACTACTACTACTTCTACGACTACTATAGACACTAGTAATATTAATACTTGTAATTGTAATAATAATAATAGTAATACTTAAAATTTTCCAATTATTACATGCTTACAACTTAATGTGTTATACTTATATACGTGCACATATAATACATATAGTAGTAAATGCAAGGACAAGCAACTTAGTCAAGTCGATATAGACAAAATATAATTTAACATATTTACTACAAAAGATATTCCATCTTTAAACACCTTTCTGTCAACATCTCAGATGTAAAATTCTTCCCTGAAGACGGAGGCTGGTATTATCCGATGATTGAATCAAATTACAATCATTATTTTGGACCACCAAGCCTCAGGAAACTGCAGTTTACTCGTAAAACTCTTACTCAACCCCTTTAATTCCTGATATCATTTATATTCAGTGTAAGTCGAACTTTTTTTTAAATGCATACATATGTACAATTTTTGTATTAAATGAATTTATATTTTTCATGTGTCGTCTTGCCTAACTTGCTGTCCTAACATTTACTCCTCTACGTGATCAGGTTCAAATGTCTTAAGCACTACGAAGTGTATTCTATACAGAGAATACCTGTCTCCAATCTATAACCCATATATTGAATATAAACACACATAGATATTTATACACACACACACACACACACACACACATACACACACACACACACATATACATAAGGACAAGGAAGTTAGTCAAGTCGATATATAAAAAAATTATAAATACATTTAATACAAAAGATATTCCATTTATTATTATCGTCAAAATTCGCATCTACAACATTGCTGTTATAATGAATGTAATCGTCACCCTCGCCGTCGTCACAGTTGTCAGCATCATCATCATCACCATCTTTATTATTGACTTTCTCACCGGTATCATCAACGCTGACGGTGGCGACAGAGCAGCGACATCGTTATTATTATTTCAAAATTATTGCTATATGCATTATCACAATCAATTTCATTTATATATATATATATATATATATATATATATATACAGGTAAGTATATATGTTAATCCTGGCCATGGATATGCAAGTATACTGTGTTCATAGGGTACAGGCATTAACAAAGTAAACAAGAGTTTATCAGAAATTAAATTTAAAATAAACAGGAAATGGAGTAAAGTTTTGATCATCAAACAAATTGACAACCATCGTTTATTATTTTTTAATACAAAATTTAAGTTAAGTTAT
>NC_068984.1:62848286-62855934 GCF_001194135.2 Octopus bimaculoides
TAGAGAGAGATGGATAGAGAGAGATGGATAGAGAGAGATGGATAGAGATATAGAGAGATATAGAAGTCACTGCCGCGAGAAATTCAGAAGTAAATATTTTTTTTAAACTTTCAAATACGTGAATCTAATATAAAAAGCAATTTTTTTTATGACCAATGGATGTAAGAGAGACAATCAATTTCTGAAAGTTACTTCGCAAAGACTTACCTCCCTTGTCCACGTAACCCAGAAACGGGTGTTTTCTGCCCCCAGGGGGCCAGTTACACATCATGTGAAAAATTCTAAGATTCTAAAACCATCTCTGGAACATAAGTAATGTATGTTCTCAGTTTGGAGAAAATAAGATGAAAAATACGACCGTTATAATATTTTACACACACACACACACACACACAGAACCGGATTTATATTATATATATGTGGAGGTAAAGAAGTAATCATTGCGTGTATTTATTATTATTGGCACAATGACCCTCCTGAAGTACAAACTAAACAAAATTGTTTAGTCTATGATCAAATTGGCTGATTATTTCTCTGTGACTGGTCAAATTAATGTAGACACCTCTCATTAGACTTCAGAAAGATACGGACGTCGATTATTCATCTTTTTCAATCCACAGAGAAATAGTTAAAACAGTTGAATTAGACCTGTTTTTAAAGGTCTTATATTTTTGCCGGAGATGTTCTACTTTATATACACCACTGTTCGTGATTGATATTATTTCAGTTTTCAACATATCCATATCATACAACGTTAGCTGAAAGACCACCCTCCGGGTGGTTTTCTGCTAGCCTCTTGTTGATATTTTCACATTTGATTCCCAATTCTAATAATTTTTATATTTTACGTTTAATTATTTCTTTGTATAATAGCGCTCACTTACTTAGTAAATATTGCTTTCATTATTTTATCATAGCCATAATCTTTCTTTTTTAAACAAACATCATGGTAGTTCCATAACAGAGGGAGAAGCAGTTTGTCAAGTTTTACCTTCACCTCAAAGTAAAATAGAGATTTCAATTCGGCAATCCATCTGTAAGCTTTGCAGTATGTTTGTGTGTGAGAGAGAAAGAGAGAGAGAAGGTTGGGAGAGAGAGAACATTGCAAACAATGAATGTAATAAACATGAAATGAAAAAAATCGTATAAATTAAAGGGCATTAGTACAGCTATATACGCTCCCGAATTTCTTACCCCATAACACCCAGAAAAATGGATACTTTTTAACATTTTCAACAAATACCGCTTAGATGTTGTGCCTCCAGAGTATATAGGGATTTATGGGACAGGATTTTTGCAAAGGGGTGGAAAGAGGAGATCTAGAAAATTCAAATGATCTAACTTTTTCCCTCACAACTTTCAGAAATATGGGCGTCATTTAATGAAAGTTTTACAAATCCCTTTCAAACAACATAGATTACGATTATAAGGAAATTTGTGGGGAAAAAGTTTTCGGGGATTTTCCCCATTTTTTTAAGCCACAGCCTTCGAAATGATGGGGTCGAAGGCATCTCTGTTTCAAAAAAGTTTTGAAAACTCTTTATTTTTTTACATCCCCCGCCCTCATCCTACCACTCCGAACATATTTTGGCCAATTTTTTCTGTTGTTATTTATTTATTTATTTTTTTGAAATTCAAAACCATGGGAAAAGCATTTTTGGTAAAAAAAAAAATGTTAATATTTTCAGAGGGAAATGTGAGTGATTTAAGGGCGATTTGGCTGTTGTTTCTAGCATATCCCAAAACAACCCTCTCGCTTTGTTATCATTCTCACATATATTGATGTTTTTCAATATTTTCCCCCCATAAATACCTTTATATGCTAAAAACAAGAAAATTTAAGAAATTATAAATTTTTTGCAACCCCACTCCCTACCTCCAATTGTATCTGTTTAGAAATTAAAATATTGGAGAGTCTGAGAAAGTCGTTTCTGGTATTTATGCACAGTGATTTTAAAAAATTACGGAGATGTACTTGCATAGCAAGTGACTTGATCTGAGATCGTGTGCTGAAACAAAAGAATTGCAGCGTCGAAGTTTGTAAGCCATTCAAGACCACACAGAAACCGTTAGTTTCACGGCACTACTGAAATACAGAGGTCCCGATGCATCTAAGTAACGATATGAAGGGGAAGGTTAGTTTTTAGGATTAGTTGTAAGGGTTAGTTAGGGTTAGGATTAAAGCTAGTGTGTCGTTATACGTTCACACAGAGTACATTTAAAATGTTTTGTACGTAACCCCTTTATTTAAGTAGTACCGGTAAGGGACCTCTGTATTTAAGTATTACCAGTTTTATTTCGACATTAAAATTTCATATATGTCAAAATATTGTTCACTGACAAAACTTCACAAAAGTGATGCAGCACGAAGTTTTGTCAGCGAGTACACACACACACATACACACACACATACACAGACATGCACACACACACACGCATGCACACATTCATTGCCTTTCATTTATGAGTATGTGTATCTATGTGTGTGCGCGAGTGTGTATTGGAGTGTATGTGTGTCGCTGTTGAAGTCGTTCGTGCAACTTGTTTGCTTATATATTGGCTTAGTAGTATAAAATGTTTAGAAATTATGAATAGGTTGCAAATTTTGAGTACATATCGGTAATTTTTTTTCTTCTTTTCTTCTAATAGCAATTACCCAGCTTTCTAGGATCTTCTCACAGCTATCCCAAGTTCAAAAATTATATGGGTTTTTAAAAAAAATTCCATTCAATAAATAATGTATTTACATTACGTATACACTAATAGAATAAACTATCGGTTTTCCAAATAACGAATTAAGACTTTAAAGAGAAAGTGATAGACTTTGCGAATGAAAATAGAATACTCCGCAGTGAATGCAATGAATATTTAAATTTGAACTTGAGAAATCGAAATTATAGGAAATTTCTTAGAACATTAATTTATAAAAATATTTTCAGACGGTCAACCCGTTAATAATTGCTTTCTTTTAGTACGTTTAATAATTGTTACATACCTAATTAATAAGCAGCTTTCTCCATTATAGTATAGATATTATATAATAGCTTTGTATGAAACAGCGATATAACTTACTCTATTTACTTTTAAATCTGTCTCGTTTCAGAATATTGATAGTGGTACGGTGTCACAGAAGATATAACAACTAGCAAGAGATTATAAACATAATATTGTAACTGCTGAAGCTGTAACTTCATCATCATCATCATCTTTATAATTGCTTAATAATTATATTTCTGCTAGTATAATTCGTATTACGTGTGTAGATTTTGGTCTTGAAGCATCTTAGTTATTCCAGTGTTTTATAGAATCATTTATCACTTTTTTTCTATTTAGTTTCATTTCATCGTATAATGAAGACTTTACTGGTTCTATGTTGCAAGCATGATCAACCAATGAAAAAGTGAATTTGTGTGTCCTCTGGAATAGTTTAGTCGTGACGTTTCCAACAATTAAACCTGCTTTGGAATTTGCATATAATATTGGTCGCTTCATGTATGACTGATGTTTCTACGTTGAAGAGAAAGTGTAAACTTTGTAATATATTGCAATTGGTGGTTTCGAAAATAAAGTTCTGTTATATGTATTTTCTGTCTTAAGTTATTCAGTGACGTTTTTATTTGATTTTACTAAGAGTAAATTTAGTTAATGTATAATACTACTCGTGTGTTTGTGGGATTTTAGGTGTACCAATAGCACTTAACATTTCGAGTTCAAATTATTCATACGTCGGTCTTCCCTTTCCATTCTTTTCAGCTTGAAACAATAATCTACCAGTCATTCACTGGATGTAATAAACTTGCCTCACTTCTTGAAATTACTGGCTTGTGCAGAAATCTATGTTGAAATATATTCTATCTCATAACATTTCCTTATGTAATGAAAGATAGTTGTTTCTTATATTTACGATGGCTTACAGTATTCAAAATCAAAGCATATGGAGTGTGGTTGAAATATATGTTTGTGTGTGTGTGTTCACGTGCGTGTGTGTGTGTGTTAGCATTATTTATTCACATGTAATATGTAAATAAGGGTGTAAGTATATACATATATATATATATGTATATATTTATGCATGTATGTGTCTTTGTGTGTGTGTATGCGTGTGTGCGTGTGTACGTGTGTGCGTGTCCCCGTTTCTCTGTGTACGTCCACAACAATACGCTTATGATATTCGATATGTATGTGCGTGTACGTGTATGGAAGTACTCCAGGTGAAACTGTATCTAATTGCGAGTGTGCATGTATGTATTGTGTGTGTGTGAGCGAGAGAGAAAGAGTATGTGTGTGTATAAGCCTGCGTCTACTCACGTGTGTGTAATAAGTATCTGTATTAGACAATTGTTTTTTTTCTTCATTACACTCCATTGTATTCAACAGCTGCAGATAAGAAGACAAAGTATACTTTTGATTAGAAAACTTACAAAAGACCAAATTGTTTCTTGCTAAGGATTATTCTTATAGTTTTGTTTTTGTTTTGTTATTTTCTATAATATTATATTCTTTGATCAGTCGTAACTAATGTGATCTTTGAAATTCCTAGAACAATACAATGATCTTATTAGAAATAAATATTTAACTGAGATAAATATCTACTACAGCTATTTAACATAGAATTTTCTCATATTTATTTTTAATTTTTGCTTTAATCAGTTTATCCATTCAATTCCTGTCTTGGTATCTTTTATAATTGTGAATTCTGGTAAATGTAGAAATAAAAAGTATATATATAACGCTATATAAGTGTGTGAATGCGTAAAATAGAAATATGAATACTTTCCCATATGTCTGTGCTAGCACACGCTTATGTTTGTTGCATTTCTATTTTCTGTTTAACCATGAGCGTGTGTGCGCGCCCGCGTATGTGCGTATATATGTAGGAATATATGTGTGTATGTGTGTGTGCGTGTGTGCGGGTGCGTGTGTGTGTGCGTGTGTGTGTATAGAGATATATTTACATATATCACTATATAATTTGCATGAATTTGTGTATGCATGTTAGCAAGTGTACACACACACAAACTCATATATACATACGCACACAGACCTATAACCGTGCTTAACTGGTTGACGGATGTTTTATGATATCGCACTCTATCACCTCATGATATTATGTTGACCAGGAACCAAAATACTCGACCCATGCCCTCACATCCCTTCAGCGTGTAGACCAAACAAAAGGACTTGTATATTAATTCACGATAAAGTAGATTTCGATAATAAAAACTAATACACAATATCTTTAATTGAATATTACGCAATAAATGAGCTCCGTACGAAAAACAGTAATGAAAGAATCAATTTCTATAACCTCTCCCCTTCATCAAGACTATTCTAGTGGAATTTCCTACCTAATTAATAATCTTTACTTTGAAATTGTAAATTTCAATTTTCTCCCGTATTTAAAAGGAAACGATATAACGACTTACGTTTTGTATAAGAATCTTTTTGCAATCTCATTGACTCGATGCCAGACTTAAAGTCACTTTCTCACTACACTTTTCATTGAGACCACCTTTCGAGTCAAGATGATCACAAGACTTAAGGCACCCCTCTGCCCTCAGCTGGAGTATGACGTACTATGTAGGTTTCTATATCAGTGCTTTATCTCTCGTAGATTATATGGTTTATTTTCGATCATGTTACAGTAGTAGAGATACGGATTTCTGTCTTTCATTTGTGAAGAAGTCAATAAACTGATATACACATTATTATGTATCATACAGCGTAGGTTCAATTTAGATGGCTTCTGAGTTTTTTGATTTCATCTCTTCCTTGACATGCTTTTTCCTTCTTGTACGTGTCTACATATAGAAAGATCTGTAGTATATCATTCCTACCCAAGTTTGCTCGTGGGGTCGCTGGTATAGTTGCTGAAAGGTCAATTTTTGGAAAACAGCATAACGTACATGACTTTTGCTCTCTGGTTGACATAGTTTCACAGAAATGAGCAAGCAAAAAAAAAACCAAAAAAAAAAACCATTGTAGATGGCAAAAGGAAGAATCTTCTTAATATTGAGATAAGTTGAAACATTACCTCACTTAATTGAAGGGTAGAATTAATCTCAGGAGAAGGAAGATTCGAATATATAAAGCTGAGAAGAGGATCTTTCGAGGTGATCGTGTCTTTCACGTCTTGTTATTGCACTTATTCTTTTGTGTATCATGTTAAACAAAGCCAACTAATGATACACAGTTGGAAAGAATATGGCAATAGTGAATCACCCCCTTCTTACCGTTGATTTAACGATTTAGGGCAAAGACAAGAATTAACTGGATCTCTTAGTACACACCATTTTTCTTTTTTTGACATCTTTCAAACATTCGATTGCGGCCATGCTAGAGTACCGCCTTAAAGTGGTCTTGTCGAAAAATCGACCCTAGGTCTTATTTGCAAGCCTAACTTATTCTATCGGTCTTTTAGCCGAACAGCTAAGTTACGGGGACGTAAGGAAACCAACACCGGTTATCAAGCTATGACGGGGAGACAAACACGCACATAAAGACACACACATACCTATATACGACGGGCTTTTTTCAGTTTCCGTCTACCAAATCTACTCACAAGGCTTTGGTCGGCCTGAAGTTATGATAAGACAGTTCCAGGTGCCACGCAGTAGGACTAGGACCAGAACCATAAGGTTGGAAAGCAATTTCTTACCACACAGCCACGCCCGTGATTATTGTAAGTATATTTAGCAAAGATAATCGGATGCCTTCGGAATTAAAAAGAAAATATACAATGATGAACCTGGGAAAACCCATAACAAGTGCTGGAATTCTTTTCTCCGTATGATGAAAATTATAAAAATATAAATAAAAATATAAATATCATGGAATACTAGCAAACGAAAAAAATCAAAAGTATAGAAATCAAGGACACCCTGAGTAAAAAAATATCTACAATATATATTTTTAATCCGTTCCGGCTGATTTGAACGTGAATATGGTAATCGCTGTCATATTTCATCAAGGGGGAACTTCTTTCGGACAAATATATTTTCATAATACACAGGAATCATTTCCGTAAGGGGACATTGTCACATCCAGTATTTCGACATCATAGTACTTCTACCTCCTCATCCACAGCTAAATTGACAAACGAATATAACAAGAGTTTATGGCTCTTGATGAAAAATAATACGTGCCAACTAATAATATATTGTCATGTGTACGATGTGCAGCAACGTAATTCAGGACGATGACTTCCATATTTATTTTTTATTTATTCCAATTGATTCGAACGTTCTCCATGGACGAAATCCACCTGAACATATTCGAGCCTGAATATGTAAGCCATCATTTTTACTCTCGCTTCTCATTTTACATATGTCTAAAGTGTTTTTGTAGAAAGAAGATACTAAAATCTGCTGGAGAATATTGTTATCGTTTTAATGTGATATTGTAGTTGTTGTCTCTGATTACTGTGGTGGTGGTTGTTTCGATATTGTTGTTGTTGTTGGTGGTGAAGCTAATTCACTTGCTTTTGCATTTTCTGTTGTCACAACTGCTGCAGCTGCTGCCGTTACTGGTGATACTGTTGTCAGCCCCCGCAACCTGCGCCAAAGATGATAGTGGTGATGTTGGTGGTGGTGATGTTGGTGGTGGTGATGTTGGTGGTGGTGATGTTGGTGGTGGTGATAGTTTGATA
>NC_068984.1:62856178-62857493 GCF_001194135.2 Octopus bimaculoides
GTAGTAGTAGTAGTAGTAGTAGTAGTAGTAGTAGTAGTAGTAGTAGTAGTAGTAGTTGCTGCTGTTGTTGCTGCTGCCGCTCCTGTCGCTGACACTCGTTACAGTAATCGTGGAGTGACATTTTACTTCTTGAAAGGGGTCAGATCAGTTATCCAAGTTCATTGACTGACTGTTAAAGATGCCAGAACATCTTAAATTAATATTTGTTTTTTGAGGGCAATACTCACTCTTCAGAATTTCCTCACGTTTTACAGCTAAAGGTGCAGGAAACAAGGGCATCGGGCAGACCACCTGAGTTCTGGTTCGCTAAACGAAAGTTAGATGCATATTGATTTCAAATATTGGCAAAAGTTCAACAATTTCGGGTAACGGGTTAAGTCGATTACATCGACGCGATTGTTCAACACATTCTTCGTTTAAAAGGCAATGTCGACTTCGGCGAAATTTGAAATCAGAACATAAAAGCGGATATAATGACGCTGAGCATTTTGTTCGGCGTGCTAATAATTCTGCCACCTAGCCTCCTTCAGGTAGATAAATACTGATTTAAAATTTTAACACATGGTTAGCAATTTTAAGGAGGGGACTAAGTCGATTATATCGACTCCAGTGCTCAACTGGTACTTATTTTATCGATCCCCCACAAGATGAAATGCAAACTCGAACTTGCGGAATATGAACTCAAAACGTGAGGACGAACGAAATGCCGCTAAGCATTTTGCTCGGCGCGCTAGCTATTCTGCCAGCTCAGCGCATTTCGTTAGGTAACTATCAACAATTAAATCCTTTCCAGATATAAAACAAATCTACAAATTGTAAATGCATACTTTCTATTGTCACAGCAAGGAATTTTGAGTAATTTTCAAGAAAGAAGCAAGACGATTATACAGAGCCTATAGCTCAGCTGGTGATTATGTCATAGTCTGTGGAAGATTAAACGGTAAATATGACCTCGCTGTTAATTGAATTTATAACGTAAAGGGTGGGAGGAAATGCCACTAAGCAACTTATCCGACATGGTAACGATTCTTATTTATTTATTGGCCACAAGGGGCTAAACATAGAGGTGACAAACAAGGACAGACAAAATGATTAAGTCGATTACATCGACCCCAGTGCGTAACTGGTACTTAATTTATCGACCCCGAAAGGATGAAAGGCAAAGTCGACCTCGGCGGAATTTGAACTCAGAGCGTAACGGCAGACGAAATACTGCTAAGCATTTCGCCTGGTGTGCTAACGAATCTGCCAGCACGCCGCCTCAAAGTTGATGATGATGATGATGATGATGATGATGATGATGATGATGAAAATA
>NC_068984.1:62857503-62861895 GCF_001194135.2 Octopus bimaculoides
GATGATGATGATGATGATGATGATGATGATGAAAATATAGAAAGAAAGAAAGAATGAAAGAAAGAAAGAAGAAGAAGAAGAAGAAGAAAAAGAAGAAGAAGAAGAAGAAGAAGAAGAAGAAGAAGAAGAAGAAGAAGAAGAAGAAGAAGAAGAAGAAGAAGAAGAAGAAGAAGAAGAAGAAGAAGTTGTTGATCACACAAAATATCATGATATGGGTTTTGAAGGCACTCAAAGTCTTCAAAATTTCAAATAATATCATTCTACTGATAGGCGAACAGAACTAAGGAAGGGTAACTTCCTTTCGGAAAAGTTAAAATGGATAGGAACATTCTCCAGTTTAAAAGATTATTCCTTTCTAATATTTCTCATGATTCTTCTCTCCGTTCTCCTAGATATAAGAGCAGGTAAATCTCAATATTATGGATAGACCTGGAGATATTTAACCATTGTTATTCATGGATATGTTATACAAGAAACCTGTGACGGAATTGGATACTCTAGTCCATATGATGAGATTGTTTAGCTCTAATATAAGGATGAAATTTATTATTCAAATGTGTGGGATGTGCGATGAAGAAAGGAAAGAGAATTGCTATACCGTATTTTCCGGCATACAAGTCGAATTTTTCAGTTCAAAATTTACACTTTGAAGGAGCACATGAAATTCATCAGGATTTGGAAACCTAGAGACCATGCTTGTCATTTTGTACTACATGTTTACACGTCGACTTGTATGCCGGAAAATATGTTAGGAGAAACGAAATTAACAGAGTGAATGTAATGATTTAAAAAATTTTTCTATCTATTACTTGTTTTAGTCATTGGACTGCAACCATACCTATGCATCACCTTGAAGAATAATTAGTTGAATGTATTGACCCAAGTATTTATTTTATTTCATTTTCTAGGTCCTTTGCTTATTCTATCGATCTTTGGCCGAACCACTAAGTTACCGGGACGTAAACACACCAATAACGGTTGTCAAGCGGTAGATGTGAACAAACACTGACATACGGACACGCAGATATACATACATTAACACACACATCTATATATATATACATACATACATATAAGCATACGAAGGGTATCTTCCAGTCTCCGTCAATCAAATCCCCCTACAAGGTTTTGGTCAGCCTGAGGACATAGTAGAAGACATTTGCTTAAGTTGCCACGTCTTAGGTATCCGCAGTGTGACTGAACCCGGAACCATGTAATTTGGAAGCAAGCTTCTAACTACATAGACATGTGAGATGTGTACGGAAAGTAGACATACACGACTGTACGTTTGGGGAAGCTATTTTTGAAAGTGAATATTTCCAATCGCAAGAAGAATATTAAACCCAAAGGTAATGGTATAACTACCATGATAACCATTTCCTGACGCCAGTATAATTAAAGAGACAAACGAAAACCTTGGCAAGGTCGATGAAGGGCACTTTTAATCTGCAAAGTTTCACGCAAACAAATTGTTTTTCGATCAACAATATTTCTCAGGAAATAATAAAAGGTGAGCGCTGGTTTGATAGGATTTTCTCGGATTGGAGATAAAGAGTTCGAGGAAGAACGTTACTAAGATTTTTTGTTTTCTTTTATGTCTATATGAGGGGATAAGAGAATATGTGAAAGAACGAAAAACGATGTGAATGCATCAGAGTTGAAAAACGACGATATAGACAGAAGATTTTTTTTTTATGCCAAATTATTTGAGATATAGTTAAGGGTACCGAGTCACAAGTTCTTTCAATTTGCTGAAGTAAGTTTTCAAGAAAGAGGCAGGAGGCTGGAACCTAGCCATACAGGATGAAACAATCAAGATAGATGAGAAAGAATATGAATAATAAAGAAATCGGAATTGCACGTAGAATGATTGATGAGAGAGTAGTGTCTGTTGGGCATGTAGTCACAGAATAAGAACTTGTGACAACAAATCTGCTATAATCTTTCACCAGTGGTAGTAACAACAGCTTGAGATGATGGGTAGAAGCTTAAATGATTAACTTATTATGTTGGGTATTAAGATGAATTTCATTACTCTGCATGAAGCTTGTTTGAATAGTAAATAAATGACTATAAAAAGCGATACATATCTACGCTTGCGAAATGCGAATAGAGAACAAGCAAATAAACTGACAAATGAGGAGTAATAAATATCAAAGCATATCTATTTTAATCAAAATTTCCTCAGATGTGATAGAAGGTGCTAGTAGATTATAACGACCATAGTACTAGACTGGTACTTTATTTCGTCGACAACGAAATGAAGAAAAGCAAAGTTGATTCCAGCGGGATTTGAACTTAGAAGCAATACCGCAGAACATTTTCTTCAGATTCTCTAATGGGGTTTTCAATTCACAGATTTTAAAAGCTCTTTCTAATTTCAGTGCGTGGCCAGTGCGGTGCATTTGAGGGAAGGGAGAAAGTTCTAGTTACTTAAACGGCCCTAACACTTGATTGGTGCTTTATTTTCTCGACTCAGAGAGGATGGCAGCGAAGTGAACTGCAGCGTATAATGAATCCTAGAGGTAAGAGGCCGGAAGAAATACTGTAAGGCGTTCTTCTACAGCTATAATGGTGCTTTAGGGTGTTTAGAAATAATAGAAATTTTTTATACTACTTGATTTAATGATATTCCAGTATGTTATGTATATTATCAGATGATCGAGGTGATGGTGGTGATGATGATGACGACGACGACAACAATGATATTGATGTAGATGATCAAGTGTTGGGGTGGTACTTGTCGTGGTGGTAATTGTCGTGGTGGTTGTGATGACTGATGACATGTCTACATGTCAGGCACATTAAATAGCTAATTTATTACAAGTGACACTACTACGTTAGAATATATAAACATTTACTTTGAAAATATTGGTCATTAGCATTGAATAATGGCGTTAAGAATACAAGATTTCTTACAGCAGAATAAAAAGAAACATTACTTATATCAGATATTATTATCAACATGAACATAGTCCCATTAGACATATTATTCTTCTACAGTTCACACAATTTAATTCATAAAAAATGTTTAGAATATACTTTCGTTGAGATGATCAATTAACAAATCTGCATTAATTCCAATATGTTTGTAGAGTATAGATATATATATATATATATATATATATATATATATATATATATATATATATATATATATATATATATGCATATATGTGTGCGTGCGTATACATACATATATATATACTCATTTATACAAATATAAACACATTAACATACGCATACACAGGTATATATATATATATATATATATATATATATATATATGCGTACGTCTGTGTGTTGATGTGTGCACTAAAAATATTTAAACTGTTCTGGCTGTGAAAGAAAATAGTTGTTTTGAATGCTGAATTCTCAAATGACTGTTTTGTTTAGCATTGTGCATTTTTCCACCATATACATTTGTTGCTGTTTGAATTAAATGGCAAATCAGTAACCTTATGAACTTGATTATTATAAATTCTAGAAGTACTTTTAGTATAATGCCTTTTAGATATTACTCCCCCTGTCTTACAACAGTATGTGTGTGTGTATGTATGTGTATGCTTGCGTGTTTGACTGCTCATAAAACACACATGCGCATGTACCCACATTGAGTTCATCAGAAGTTTAACATTGAATAAAGCAGTTAAAATTATTCCAACGAGAATTCTATTTGCTCAATTCTAGTTGCTCTTTCTTCATCTCTTCAATCATATTTTACAACTGAATAGCAATATTTTCGCATACGATGATGCTTAGTTGGACACATATGCATACAGTGAATATCATTCCCATTCATTCATTCCGATACCCATACATACGTATTTAATCACACATACGCGTAAGTTTTTGAGAATAATAAGAAAATCACAAGTGAATGAAAACCTTTGCATGTAATCATTCACTCTACTCAATGGAGCAAGGAAAAATCTCACCAACAAACCATTTTTCTCAATAGACATTTCATGTTTAAGATCATAGAACAGAAATATTTATAGAGATTTAACACATCAGGCTATTTTTATGCAAAGAATACATAACAACTTCAGCAACCAGCAAAAGTTTATATTTCAACCATTTTAACTAACATTAACATCAGCAAATATTTTGATTCGACTACAGGCTTCCAACCATATTTAAACACACGGCTCAAAACGCTTTAAATCACAATGTAAATATAATCTAGTGAAGTAACCCCATCAAAGTATACACACTTACATATTAACATATGCACATACACGCACACATACTGTATATGGAAACTTTCATACAAAATGTTCACGATATTGTTTTTATAACAGAATATCGTGAACATGTGTGTTTATACATCTAAATATATATGTAATACATATTTATGCACGTGAATATATATATATATATATATATATA
>NC_068984.1:62862276-62876517 GCF_001194135.2 Octopus bimaculoides
GTGAAAGGGTGAATATATATATATATATATATATATATATATATATATATAGACACACACATATATACACGCACATAAAATGTACACATACATATATGCGTTGATGGAAACTATTATTACGCATGGCATAAATATATACAAGAATATGAAAATTCTTGCACACACAGATAGCTGAAAGCACAAGTATATGCCTATTCACAAACGTATAAATTTATGGTGAAGCACGTTTTTTTGAATATGTAACCGGCTTTAGTTTATTTTGTATGTGACGGAAGTCAAACCCAGCCTGTGAGATATAGCAATCAAATCTCTATCAATTCACATTCTCCCACTGATAGAAAATCCTCCCTGATAATTTCTTCGGTACCCAAGCATAATTCCAATACTTGGTTTTGTCCATGATTATCCCAATGGACCGTCTGACTCAGGTATATTCTACTCATCTAAAGCGTCCTCGATGACATAAAAGATGCAGAATGTGAGAGTTTATTTTGTTTAGAACATCACCTTATTTTTTACAAGTCAAATATCTGCCTAAATTCATTTTTTAATATACCACAGTTTAATTTCCCATTTCAGCATAAGACCACTCCAGATTTAAAACTTCCGAAGTTAACCTCTCTTACACTACTAAGCTTAATCTTGCGTCTATAATCGTGGTTTGTAATAGACGAAACTATCTTATCTATTCACAATCTAGTGTATCTCCTTCAATATAATAATCTTAACAATGTTACCGTCGTTGTAACTAATGCAAATATCACAGTTTCAGTAACAATTACCATATCTTCCATTATTTCAACCCTTATAAGAAAAACCAAACTGAAGTTAAGTGTGGAATCAGAGATTAGGAATAAAAATCAAAACTTATCAAGGAATTATTCAAACAGCATCGACGCTACTACTACTACTACTACTACTACTACTACTACTACTACTACTACTACTACTACTACTACTACTACTACTGCTGCTACTTTTCCTTCTGTTGCTACTGTTGTTACTGCTACTAATAATATGAATAACAATATTAGTTGAAATATATTAATTTATTTATACGAATACCGGTAATGTAATTAAAGACAGCCATGTGTTTGTCATTAATAATAATAATAATAATAATAATAATAATAATAATAATAATAATAATAATAATAATAATACAGCTTTATTATCATTAACTGGAATCTTACAGGACTCCAATGCCTGGACAGGAAGACAAGAAAACTACTAACATCTAAGAACATGCACCACCTAAAAGCAAATGTTGATCGTCTGTACCTATGCATAAGTAATGGGGGAAGAGGAATGATGCAAGCAGAACTGTGCTATAATACTTCCACAATAGCAATGAACAAGTACTTATCTAGTATAGAAGACTGTATGCTGCGGGTTTGTGCAAACAGGAATACAGCAAAAGATCGCATTATTTTGCCAAGGAAGTTTTGCAAATTCGCAAGGGAACTTGGCATTAACACTGAGTTAAATGAGGAACGTGAAACCACTGCCACGTAAAGAGCAAAATGGATCAAACACAATACAAAAAAAGAACGGACATAAACAAATTGAGGAGTGGTGGAGCCAGAAGCCTCCGCATGGACAGTATACACTTCAAAGCCGAAATGCTGATGTAGACCAAGCAACAACCCATCAGTTGCTGAGAGACTGAAGGTTTCATATTGCCGGCACAAGATCAAAGCTTGCTTGCCAAAAACTACCAGGCTAACGTTCCTCAACACAGTTCTTACCCTAAATGCAGATTTTGCGATAAATTTGATGAAACAATACACAATCTTTTCTCGTGATGTCCTGTGCTGACACCAAACGAATACAAAACTTGCCACGATAGGGTAGGACAGTATTTACATTGCAAAATATGTAAACACTGCAAAATCAACACTTCTGCTTACTGGTACAAATATTATCTTGTGCGAGTCGTTGAAAGTATAAATGTCCCTATCCACTGGGAGTTTCCAGTCAAGATTGGACAGTACGATGCATGATAATTGACCAGACATAGTCACCAAAGACAAAGAGGAAAATACTTGTAGACTAATAGATGTAAGTGTTCTCACTGATAAAAATATATCTGTAAAGGAATTGAACAAATTAAGTAAATATAAAGACCTGGAAATTGAAATACAAAAAGATGAGGCATCTTAAATCGAGAATTGTTCCTGTTACTGAGAATGCCTTAGGTATGATAAGAAAAGGATGTCAGAAACATCGAGATAGTATTCTAGGAGCTTCCCATTATATATATTTGGTTTTGCTTCATCTCTACGTGTCATTATTTCTTAATTTTCCGGTGGATTATCTCATCGGAAGAGGGAGTTTGGCCACCGTGTTTATATTGTGGTGGAAGAAGGCGTGGTCACGTGATGCGCTGGACCAATCAGCGTGCGCCATTCACCGAGAGTGGCCGAAAAAGAGGCTACAGTGTTACATCATCTTGTATTAAAATGGGTATAGCAGAGGTCCATAGCTGTTTACTGGTATGTGGAACATAGCAAATTATGGCAGATGATTTACGATGTGTTGTCAGTGCTCAAACATTAACTATTTTTGTGCCTAATATATATAAAATTGATGATTTCCAGCTAGACATGGTCTCATAAAACATCAATTTTAGGTAGAAAAACATATTTTTATTGTTTTGCTGTGTTTGCACACGAAAGAGAAGGCTTTGTGGGACCGAAAGACACTGTCATCTCAATATAGACAATCCTACCCAAAACTTTCATATTGTTATTTCATGACCCTTCAAAAAGGATAAATATGTGAAAAGGAAAGATATTAGAGACGAGTCTAAGTCCTGAGCCGAAAAAAACCATCAACGTCTTTTATTCAAAAGAGAAACATTAATCGACAATATTGTGAAAATTATTTGAAATTTGGATTTTATTGATCTGGTGACGTTGACAAAACAAGTCAATGCGTAGAGTGAGGTGCAACAATGTCAAATGGATCCATAGTACCCAGCAAGTTAGAAAGACATTTTAATTCAAAACATTTATCCCTTAAAGATAAAAATCTTGATTACTTTCAAAGACTGTTTAGAGCAGAAATCAAAACAGCGAAGTTATTTTGAAAAAACAATGAACGTGTCTGAACGAGCTCAACTAGCGTCAATCCAAGTGGCTGAAATAATAGCATTAACATCTAAATCCCACACGCTTGCTGCGTCAGTCATCCTCCTGGCTTGCAAAAAGATGGTAAAATCCATGTTTGGTGAAAAGGCTGTGAAGGAATTGAACAATATCCCGCTTTCAAATGATATAATACTAGAAAAATCCTAGATATATCGAAAAATATTGAAGATAATGCTTAAACAAAGCTTAAGAATTCTAATTTTGCTTTAACGTGGATGTAATCGATTGACATCAGTAATAAAAGTCAATTGTTTGAATTTATACTTTTTGTTGACGAGAATGAAATAATCAATCAATTCTTGTGCTGTAAAGAAATGTCCAAGAGGTCAATATATTTTTGATTTGATAGCAGGCTACCTAAATAACTGAATTCGTTTTGGAGGCATTTGCACCGATGGAGCCCCACGCATGACAGGCTGTATTGAAGGAACTGTATCCTTCGTAGAAAAAGAAGATCCAAATCTTTTTTGTACTCATTGCTTTCTACATCAAGATGTTCTCGTTTCAAAAATATCGCAGGAAAATTTAATGGTTGTGTTACATAAAGTTATTGGAGTGGTCAATTATATAAAAAGTAAGCTATTGAAGCCAAAATTATTTGAACAAGTGTGCAAAGAGATGGACTATCAGCTTATTAAGTTATTAATGCACACTGAGGTTCGCTGGTTGTCGATAGGCAAAGTACCAAATCGTGTTCACGAACTGCACAAGAAATTACTAACATTTTTTCTCCAGGAAAAGCAGGAGACATTCTGTGAATAACTTAGTTGCGAATTCTGGATAGCTGAAATGGAATTTCTAACAGAAATAATTAGTGAACTAAATAAAACAAACTATGGTATGCAAGTTCAAAGCGAAAATATTCTCACTTCAACAGACAATTAAGTTGCCTTCAAAAAGAAAATTGCAATTTGGAACAAAAGAGCAATCGCTGGCAATCTTGATATGTTCCCTTTATTACGTTCTACCTGCATTAGAGAAATGATTTCTATTGTGGTTACTCATCTGACAGCCCTGGGCGAATGCATCGACAATTACTTTTCGTCATTAAAGGCAGAAAAGTATGATTTGATTAGGGATCGTTTCATAAATCATTCTTCCAAAGTTGAACTTGAGTTACAGGAAAAAGAAATGGTCACCCTTTCTAGCGACTGAGGGTTCAAATTAAAACATTCGACTCTGCTCATTGATTCATTTTGGATGTCAAGTCAAGAGGAGTATCCCATATTACGTAAGAGAGCTTTAGCAATTTTATTACCATTTTCAAATTCTTATATATATATATATATATATATATGAATTAGGCTTCTTAACATTAAACAACATCAAAAACAAGAAGCGCGAGAGATTACGTACAACGAAAGACGAAATGAGTGTATTTGTCTCATATCCAACCGAACATTGAGGAATTTATGAATAAAAACCAGGCAAAAATTTCTCACTAAAGACGCCAGCTATTTGACTGATGAAATTCGAAAAACTGCAATATAGTCAGTTCATAGCTGTGTTTTTCTTTATTTAGTTTGTGCCTATGATTATTCTGTGTCTACGATTGTATGCCGTCTATGACTTGCCATGCCTATATTTTGAAAAATTCAAATATTTTTCACATATATTTAGCCAGGTGTGCCGCTATTTTTTCATGTGTCCACCACCATTTGTTTTTGCTAAGGGGTAGTGTAATCTATATTTTTAGAAATTGGGGTTGGGTTGTATAGCCTGTTTTTGTTATCCGTTTTAGCTTTTGACCTAGTGGTATATATGTGGGTGTTGGATCTAAGCTGTCTTAATCTGGGTTCTCCCTGGGCCCTAGTATAGTGTATGTATGGTCTGTTATGATTATGAAAGTTAGCATATCGTTGTGATATGACTTGAGATATATTTTCTTGAATCACGTATTAGAGATGTAATTTATTTGTATGGAGAAGCCGCTGGCAGCGAGCGTTTGGTTGTAATATGGGGCGTCGTTATTGAATATTTCTTTAGTGGATGATAGGTCAGATATAAGAATCGAGATACTCTTAACTATATTATCAAAGGTGGATTTGTGGTGATTGAAATAAATGTTTAATTACTTTGGGTACTGGTTGGATTTGTGATATGGGGGGTATTGGAAGGTTTTTAAGTTTAAAGTAACGTCTAAAAATTTAGTAGTAGGAATTTTCAAAAGTAATAGATAGGTTGAGGTAAGAGAAAAATTTATGTAGATCTTTCCTAATTCGTTCTCAAGAGTGATTAGCAAAACGTCATATCTGTATAGACCTTCCTTGATGTTAGGGAAGTATATATAGAGCTAACGTAGGAGGCCTTTCAAACATATCACCCTACCTCCCAGTTCCACACATATTCCTTCCTTACATACTCATCTCCTTCTCTCTACCCCTATTCTTTTTTTGATAGCTCTCTTCTCCTATCCCCTCACAATATATTGACCACCATCTAGCACTCCTTTCTTCATTTTCCCCCTCTTTTTTTTCTTTCGTTCTTTCTTCTTTCCTCCCCTATTCCTTTTGACTAATACCATTCTCCTCCTAACATACATATCTATACTCTTCTCTCTATCTACTTACCCTTTCCAGTATGTTCTCAAAAGTTCACTCACACTACAAAACTCATTTGAATGAACAGCACATGTAATTTATGTCTCCACAGTATCCACTTGTAGTAACAAAATAGAAACTCCTATCGGAATCTACATTCTATGGACAAGAAGCATTTCTACCCATTCTACACAGCACTTTCCTTGGATAATACAATTGCAACCGTAACATCCTACATATATTTTTTACTTTTATTTCTATTCCCTTATTTCCATTCATACTTCCTATATCCATCCTTTTCCAAAATAACCCTTTATATTGAACTCTGCTATTTCCTTCTAGTTAACTCTCTCATATCGTCTCTGATGAAGGGATATCCTTAAAACATCAGAAACCGCCGTAGGTCTAACTTTCTCTTTATAAATGTCCTGTAAATTCCACACAGCCTTGGTTTTGTTGTCTCATTTTATTTAACACACACACACACACACACACACACACACACACACACACACACACATATGTTACTGTAAATGCTTCATACAACATGCATTATATGCGCTACTAAAAGTTTCACGTACGTAAGTACATTCATCAGGCGTTGATTTTATATATACACATCTGTGAGAGTGTGTGTGTACGTGCGTGCAAAAGCTTTTTATTTCGGCTTAGTTAGTCTTTGCTACTCTGGAGTTTTCACCTATGCAGTTACGATGTAATCCGGTAGATTTAAACTTATCTGATGTCACTGTCAACACACGCAAAACACCAGAATAGTAAGGTGCTTACTGGAACAAAATGTATTGTTAATCGCTTCTATGGTAATGAGTAATCTTTCTTGCGACAGTCAGCAATGAGCATACATATGTTGCCGTCTATATATACAGGCCTGTACTCTACGTCTCATTCTAAGGTGACTGGTTCTTGTCTTGAGGGCTCGTGGCTGCTGGTGTCACGTATAAAACGCTCGTGATTGTACCACGTAAAGGTACACGTTACGGTGTCACGTGAGAGGACCCATACTGGTGCAAATTAAAAGTACCTAGCCTGATGCCGCATAAGAATTCCGTGCCGGTGTCACAGGAAAATACGGTTGCCGGTGTCACATAAAAGCGCCGGTGCAGGTGTCTCATAAATGTGCCGGTGCTGCTGCCACGTAAAAAGCACCGAGTAAATTTTGTGAACTGGTTGATGTTAGGAAGGGCATTTAGCTGTAGAAACCATGCCGAAACAGAGAAATAGAACTTGGGCAGCTGTCCAGTTGGCCAGCTCCTGTCAAATCTTCCAACCCATGTCAGCATTGAAAACAGGTTTTATATGATGACGATGATGATCATGGTGATGATGATGATGATGATGGCGATGATGATGATGAGGAGGAGGACGAGGACGATGATGATGAGGATTATAGTGACGATCATGATGATGATCATGATTATGATGATGATGATGATGATGATGATGATGAACACACAGATACACACACACACACACATATAATCATACATATACATACATATAATCAAATCCACGCACTTTACGTAAGTACAAGTGTTCGGTCATATATAAGTATGCATAAAATATACAATACCTTTATGTATATATACAGAGAAGATTCTAGATAATACACTCATTACATTAATCATTATATTGAGCATGATTTTATCTGATAAACTTTGCAGGCACTACCTGTACCGAATGTTAATTAATGAAATCGTTGAGTGCTAATTACACAAACACGATATATCACGACAGTATTTGTGAAATAGATTTCTATATAATACACTTCCAGGGATAATTATTCTAGAGAGATCTAGCTGAATATACTATAATCTAGAAACAAAAATAACCAATCGAAATCAATATCTACATAGCTTAATATCTAATCCCAATACGCCGAAGCAATTTTTTACTTCTGGCCTAGAAATAGAAACACAAAAACCCTTAGAAGCAGAAACATTATTATAATAATCACAACAAAGTATATTGTCTTTTTCATGGACTCCTGAGATATATTTATTAATTTATTCTACTGCACATTCCCAAGATGTAAAATCTATATAAAATGTAGAAATGAATTGCCATCTACAATCTAAATATAGTGAAAGTTCTGTTATGGAAATATCAGAAATATTTAAACAAATGTTAGAAAAGTATATTTTCAAAAAGAAAAAAAAAATCCACAAACAGAAAACCAATCAGTTTGAAATATAACCATTCGTTTAAATTGAGTTGTTTCAGATGAGTTGATAAATTTGAAAATGAAACTTTTATTTTCTGATATCTGATATAAGTTCTAAACATAACTAAAATAAGTTCTACGAATTGAATTGATATGAGTATATTGCATATGTGTTTATTTGAATGTTCTAGGAATCGATATTATAGGCTTGTTGTACACATTATGTTAACTAACAAATTGAGAGTATTTGAGATGTCCTATACAAAGTGAAATTATCTTATGTTTTCTAAGATACAGAGGTTAACTTAGTGTGTTCTAAATTTGGCGATATCTGTGATATCTGAAATTTGGCGTTATCTAAAATATTTTCTACAAATTGAGTTTATGAGAGATATGTTCCACGAACAGAACTTATCTAAGGCATGGCTTACGAGGATGACGTTAGCTGAAACATTTTAAGCAACTTGAAATTATTTGATTTGTGTTCTAAAAACTTGATTTGGAAAACGCAGGAATTACAAAACAATAAAGAAAGATTAGTAGCTCTTCGCAATTTTCTAAAATGAAATATTATTTCTGTTAAAGCAAGGGATAAAATTAATGTCTTGAAATTCCTGTCAACAATTCACATGCCTATAATATCACCGTACACATTTATTTTCAGTATTTGAGAGAATTTCTGATGAATACCTGCAACATATTCACCTTTTGGTCAAACCACACAAGCTGTTGACAGCCATTGATAAGTAACAAGGTGAAATGCTCAACACAGAAAAGAGATATTCCAGAACACATTGAGCAAGAATAATGTTGGATCAGATTAACAAGTCCAAAGTAAGTTTCAAACGTAGAACATTATTCACTCAATTGGCGATTTATATGAGTGTTTCGTTGAACATAGAACTAGATTGATTAGATGCAAATGTGACTAAAACAGTTTGATCATGGTATAATCAGAAAATATTTTTAAAAATCGAATTTTCTAATGGTAAATGAGCAAAAAGAAATTTATTGTGGTATTCCCGAATAAGATTTACATAAAAGGTTGATATTAACAATATGTTGCCCACATCTTTAACTATAAATTGCCAAAACTTTAACCATAAATTACCGCCGCCATGTACGAACATATACTTTACCTTTTACGCATAATTTGGGTAAAACGTTTGTTATTGATGGTGTTGCTGTGGTTTTATCCATGAAGACGGTGTTGGTTATAGGGAAGGTAAATTGGCGATGTTGGCATAAACGGTGTAAAGATCTCTATATTCTGATATGATATAAAATCAGTATTTTTCTCTTTCATTTATTGCTTGAGAATTCTTGGAGTTTTATTTTAACAACTTCAGGTTTAGTGAATGTTTTCACTATTTGAAATTAACAATGCAGGATTTATAACCTCTATTATTCACTCCTTTTGTTCTTAATCATTTATGAAGTACAATTGTAGTTGAATTGGTATCAACAAAGTATTTTCCATAAATATGTAATGTAATGGTAAATATACAGTGAGAAACCTAAATTGTATCGGAAAACGCCCACTACTTAGAAAGTTGTAAACTTTTGGATATTACCAAAGAAACCTATTAGATGACAAACCCACCCGCGGAACTGCTGGCTAAACCCATAATTCGACAAATTTTGCTTCGACTACGTTTTCTATGTCATTTCTTGTTAACATGAGATTGGTATTCTTCCCGGAAAAATTCTATCTTCATGGTTTATGAAGATATAGTGGTAATTTCTTCAACAAGTTTGAGCCCAGTATTCCTCCCATCCGTATGCCAGTAATTCTAAATAGAATATACTCTAAACTAGCACAAAATATTGACAGTTTAAGCATATTTGATCATATGTCAAATTATGATATTTAGATTTAATTTTATGGCTACTCACAGTAGCATGTGTGGTACATAGATATTTACAAGGTACGTATGATTTTTGCAGCACCTTCCACAGCATCCTAAGGCTTGTGACATCAAACTGCTTGTGTGTGCAGCCAGAAAATAAATTCCAAGCGTGGCAATAATGTACCCGAAGGATAGAGGAGTATTTGGTGACAAGTATAGTAGGCTTGAAATAGACGATTTAGTTGCTTCGCATTTATATTTGAGGTTGTCATATTTACTTTGTTACACAATGTTTCATTCTGCTATCCACTTATTTTCAGAGATTGAATTATGAATATCACTTGACTTGGAGGAATGTGTACATCGTATACGTTGGTTTCATTGGATCTTACATGTTTTTAATTTGAGCCTTGATACCATATGCAGGTTTTGTGTATATTGTGTTATTATATATCACTGCCGAAGAGAACACGATACTCAAAGCGCAGAACCTACGCTTATCAAGTAAACAGGGCAGATCTTGGAATTACTGCATATTATTTGATTGCACTTGAAATCTAACAAAAGTAGTTCACTTTCAGGTTATTCATGAATAATTCAATTTTATATTATTAAAGTTGAAAATTTTGCGTATTAATATGATTTATGGCGTGAGAAATTCAAGTGAAGAGAATGTAGAGTAAGCTAAATAGGATTTGAGCGTCCAGGACATTTTTAGTAAGAGACGGCTAACATTCCTTTATACTGTATTGGCTGAGTTTACAGGACGTCTATATTTTTGTACAAAACAAATATAATAATATCGGCACTAAATTTATGATGTTCTGAAAGAAGTACTTTTATAAATTATTGCTTGTATTGTAATATAAATTTTGGTTGTAATTCACGAGTTAAGGCTTCAAATATATTTTCCTGCTGGTTTTCTAACTAAATATCTGAATATAATAGTAGGCTTGCGCCCAGTATGTAAGAAATAGGGTTATAGGTTTCTTTGTGAAGTGAAGGTACATGGCTCAGCGGTTAGAGAGTTGAGCTTACGATCGTGAGGTTGCTAGTTCGAATCCCGAACTGGGCTGCGTGTTGTGCTCTTGAGCAAGACACTTTATTTCACGTTGCTCCAGTTCACTGAGCTGTAGAAATAAGTTGCGACATCACAGGGGCCAAGCTGTGTCGGCCTTTGCTTTTCACTTGGATAACACTGGTGGCGTGGAGAGGGGAGGCTGGTCTTCCGTAAACAACCTTGCTCGGACTTGTGCCTGGGACGGTAAATTTCTAGGTGCAGTCCCATACTGTTTTCTTTTTTTTTGTAGAAATAAAATAACATTATTTAGGTTACATCCGTAGGTGTGTCAATATGCGTTCCCGAAAAGCTAATCCGTAATTTCGGAAAATGTGATCGCTTATGGGGTCAAGATTCTTTGCAAATGAAATTTGGGGAATAATAACACTATTCTTTTTGCGCATAAAACTAAGTAAATACCCTTTATAAGCATACTAAAAAGAACATTAACACTTGAACTTAGATACTAAACGCTTATATCATAAATGCAAGCATGGGTTTATGAAAGAATATGGAGAGGAAGAAGCATATATTTATACACACGTCTTTAAATGTATACGAGGAGGTACCACAAAGAAACCGGAATTTTGCAATATTATTTTATCCATTTAGCTTCACTAATTTACACTGCCATCATCAAAGTATTCTCCCTTTGAAGCAGTGTAGGCGTGTAACCTAATGTTTAGGGATTCGGCTCACGATCGTAAGGTTGTGAGTTCAATTCCCGGCGACGCGTTGTGTCCTTGAGCAAGACACTTTATTGCACGTTGCTCCAGTCCACTCAGCTGGCAAAAATGAGTAGTACCTGTATTTGAAAGGGCTGGGCTCGTCACACTCTGTATCACGCTGAATCTCCCTTAGAAGTACGTTAGGGATACAGGTGTCTGTGGATTGCTCAGTCACTTGCACGTTAATTTCCCGAGCAAGCTGTTCCGTTGATCGTATCAGCTGGGACCCTCGTCATCGTAACCGACGGAGTGCTCCTGTTTGAAGCAATGTATCGTTCGAAACGCATTTTCCGCTGTTCGAAGCAGTCCTGGAACTATTACGAAACTCTTGCAATTTTTGGTCAAAAACTTCTCATACTCAATGCAGTGTGCGCAGGCGCATTGGCATGATCAAAATATCACTCTCTACTTTGCCCCAGGTCGTGGAGTTTTCGTCTCACTGAGTCTCGCAAACGCTTCAGAAATGCCAACTAAAATATCTGGTTAATTGTTTGACCAGGAGAACCGAATTCTATTCGGACAATTCATTTCGAATCAATGAAACAAACCAGCATAATCTTGACAGTGGACTTCATTTTACGCACTTTTGGGTGGCGTGGAAACATAGACTTGATTGCTGCTTCGTTTCTGGGTCGTAGCCGTAGTACTAGCTTTCGTCACCAGTGATGACCCTCGAAAAAGGGTCAGGATCAACTTCCAACTGTTTTCAGTTCATGGCACGCATTCAATCGTGACTGCTTTTGATCTTTCCTGAGCAAGCGAGGCACAAATTGTGCTGCAATTCTTTTCATTTACAATTCACCATCAAATTCCATTGGCAAGAGCATCAGAACACACCAGTCCTATCAACAATTATTCTGCGACGTTCCTCCAAGATCAGTTAACGAATTTTCGCATTTTCGTTCGTTTCGGAGGTCGACAATCGCCCCGAACGAGGTTGGTCTTCAAGCGATAGCCATTCTTAAAGCATGAACGCAACTCGTAATCTTGTGCTTAAAAATGGCAGCGTCCTTGTAAGCTGATCGAAGTATGACAAGTGCTTCGGCCGCCAAATTCTGAAGCAGAGAACAGAATTTCACGGAAGCACGTCGTTCTTTCTTTTTAACCATAAAAAAATTCAACGAAAAAGAGAAGAAAGGCACACCACGGGACAGTACATCCTCACACCACAAGTGGCTTTTAGCGGCGGATGCCCGAACTACAACGGGTTTGTCACACAGAGAACGTTTCCGGTTAATTTTATGCACCTAGGCTCACTCATATATAAATTTAGGAGGTTTTGGTATCCAGAAGACGCAAAAGGCAGGTAAGGCTATGCAAGTGCTACAGAAAGACCACTGTTAGACTCCCGGTTCCATAATAGTATGAGTGAGGAGTGTAATGCAGGTCGTGTGTGAGCGTGTATTTGTTAAATAAGATGAGACAAAACCAAAGCTGTGTGAAATTTCTAGGACAATTATTAAGAGAAAAGTAGTATTACAACTGTTTCAGGGATATAAGAGATATTTTATCATGAGAGATGATGATGACAATTTGTCGCTTACGACGTCGAGGGTTCCAGTTAATCCGATCAACGGAACAGCCTGCTCGTGAAATTAACGTGCAAGTGGCTGAGCACTCCACAGACACGTGTACCCTTAACGTAGTTCTCGGGGGGATATTCAGTGTGACACAGTGTGACAAGGCTGACCCTTTGAATTACAGGCACAACAGAAACAGGAAGTAAGAGTGAAAGAAAGTTGTGGTGGAAGAGTACAGCAGAGTTCCCCACCATCCCCTGCCGGAGCCTCGTGGTGCTTTAGGTGTTTTTCGCTCAATAAACACTCACAACGCCCGGTCTGGGAATCGAAACCGCGATCCTATGACCGTGAATCCGCTGCCCTAACCATTGGGCATTGCGCCACCACTATCAGACATGATACGAGAGAGTAAACTACAAGTAAATAATAGAGTTCACTATAAAAAGTTATTATGGAAAGGTAGACAGAGGAAGTAAAATGGCAAATATGAGAATAAACATGAAAATATAAATATATGCAGGATGTTAAAGTTGCTGTTCCGCTTTCCAAGGAATATGCTGTGTAGAATGGGTAAAAAGGCTTCTTCTCCATGGTATGTAAATTCCGATAGGAGTTCATATTTTGTTATTACAAATGGATAGTGTGCAGGCATTAATTCCATGTCCTGTTCATTCGACGGGATCTAGTGGGGATCTCTGATAATGGGATACGTTTTATATCCCTGAAACTTTCTGTTCATGAAGGACCTAGAAATTTCACAATACCTTAGTTTTGATGTTTCATTATATTTAACACACACACACACACACACACGAATATATAAAGATATGTATGTATGTATGTATGTATACATGAGTCAAGAAATGCGATAGATAAGATCCGGGCTACAAATGCTTCGTAGCGTGCAGAATGTCGTAAATTGTAAATGTCCAAGTGAGGTGTATGCCGTAGATTACTTGTCAGGCCAAGGGTACCTTGAGTAAATGAAAGGTTACAACGGCAGGGTTGTATGTGTATGAGAGAATAAGGATGTTTGTGTCACTGTGTTTATGTAAGATAATAAATTCAAGTAAATAGACTTCGTGTTTCAATCTTTCTATCTGTTTAACCCTATATGTGTATATAGATATAAATTTAAGTGTATCTACAATAACGTCTGTACACATGCATGTATAGACACACATGCATATATGCATATATATATATATA
>NC_068984.1:62876672-62877608 GCF_001194135.2 Octopus bimaculoides
GACCATATACGGTCAAACCACAAAAGAAAAGAATGTTCTCTAGAGACATTCAAACGCAAACCAGAACATGAACAGGCAAGCCAAATGAAAACATACAAAAAAAAAAAGAATTAATCATAGATTAGGTTTCATACATTAATCGATTAATGTTTTTTTTTTTACTTATATAACCCATCCGAGGCTCATCGGTACGACCGTTCCATTCAATATAATTTGTAGAACAATACACGAGTTGTCCACATGAAATTAGATATGTGTACAGTTCTACCAATTACATTGGGGTTATTTTTAAAAGTCCCAGTTTTGGCGCGTTTAATACCCGAAACAATTCTGCAGAAGATAATTCACTGCAGTAACCGTCTCCGGTTAGAGAACATAATTATTAAAATTTAAATAATAAGGGTGATAAATTGGATATTAATTTATTTAACACCAATCAAAAACAAGTGGCCTATCATAATGAAAATTTATCACCCTTATTATTTAAATTTTAATAATTATGTTCACTAACCGAAGACGGTAACTGCAGTGAATTATCTTCTGCAGAATTGTTTCCGGTATTTAACGGCCGTACTGATGAGCCTCGGATGGGTTATGTAAGTAGAAAAATTACATTAATCCATTAATGTGTGAAACCTTTTCTACGATTAATTTTGTTTTTGTTTTTGTATTTTTTCATTTGTCTTGCCCGTTCATGTTCTGGTGTGCGGTGAATTTCCCTAGAGAACAATCTTTTTTTTGTGGTTTGACCGTATATGTTCTATTTCTAGTATAATGGATGTCCACTTAGTGGTCATCCCTTCTCATATGTATGCAATATAATTATTCTGAAATTTCAGAATTTTGTTCATGCTAGGCTACTGGTTTAAAATTGGTGTTAAATTAATATCCAATTTATCACCGTTATTATTTACACGCACACACACACACACACAC
>NC_068984.1:62877638-62881367 GCF_001194135.2 Octopus bimaculoides
TATATATATATATATATATCTATTTACAGGGTGCGGTGAATACACTTTCGCCTAAATTACGTAAAAAATGAAAATAACACTGACATCTCATTTTTACAGATATATTCACCAAAATTACGTAAAAAATCTTGAAATACTTAAGAGTAGATTTTTTCAATGAAATGCCATTACCTTCAGCCACGGACATCCAGATAACTTTGTAATCTCCTGCAACTCTTCTAGACGGTTTAACTTGGTGAATGCTGCCATCATCCTTGCCTTCAGTTCATATTTGGTGTTACAACGAGTTTTGCTGATCTCTCGCTCAACAGCGTCCCACACATAATAATCAAGGGGTTGCAGTTTGAGGAGTTAGGTGGCCAGACGTTAGGTGTGATGTGGTCTCAGACATTATCTGACAGCCATGGCTGTGTTCCTCTGCTTGTGTGGCATGGTGTAGATTCCTGTTACGAGACATAGATTCTTCTGCAGCAACCCTCTTGACCCAAGGCCGCACTACCTCCTCGAGGCACTTTATTTAGACCGCCGTGTTGATTCTGAGGCCGTGTCGGAAGATGAATGGAAGCATAACGTCGCCATCATTACCGATCACTACAAACACCATGATGTTAACTGGATGTTTGATTTTATCACTCTCGGTGCATGTCCTCAGATTGCACTGAACTCAGATTGAAACCCAAACATTCAAAAGTTGGTACTGAAGTTCCGGCGCGAACGTCAAGCAGTATAGAATGTCATTTCCAAATTACTGATAGAGAGAAATTCGTCATCGTGCTGTTTTTCTCACAGACGATGTCCAATTGACCCTGCTATACTGTGTAGCGGACAAAATTAAGAAAAATACAATGCGCATGCACGAAATTCAAAATATAATATGGTGACAATTTACTCATTGCAAACTATATATATATATATATATATATATTATTCAAAAGAATTCCAACTCTGTTTTTTTGTTTTATTTATATTCTTGTAAAATTAATGTGGGATATGTAATATGGAATATATAATATATATAGTAAAATGAAATGAAGTATTGAATGTCTTATTGAATAAATGAAATATTGAATATTAAATATATAAGGACTAGTATACTTTCCTGCATTCAAGCAGTCTTCAAGGTCTCGTGTGACAGAAGTGTTTTAACTGTAGTTGATTGGCTGTATTTTTGTCCTTTATGCACATTCGTTTGGACAGCAGCAGTAGTTGTTTGGCTATTTTTCGAGATGCTGCCAAACCATTTTTCAATGTTTATTTTTAGAAATGATGACCTTTGAGAGATCTTTTGTGTTTTAGTTATAGGGATAAGATCTTTAAACCCCAAGTAAGATTAATTTAATCATTGCTTTCTCTCTGTTTTTTCTCAATTTCATTGAGGTTGTAAAGTTTATGAAATGGAAATATCATAAAAAGTTTTTCGACCACATGTTGCCAGATGGTTACTCAGTGGTATTTGGCGGACCTCTGGGTTTTTAATCTGTTGTCGATACACACGCGAGCGTTCTGATAGTGCATTATCTGTCTGGCCAACGTACAGTTCTTCACAATTTGGGCATTTGATGGAGTAGATTAGATTTCTACTTTTGCATTTAATGTTCGCGTTGGTGAATATTTTCCCTGCTTTTGTGCTCATATACGGGCCGGTATGAATTAATTGGCATGTACATCATGTGAATGTTTGATTTTTGTTGCTGACGTCAAACCTTGCCTTTGTTAATAGCTTTTTCAAATTTTTAGGTTGTCTCTTACTGAGAGTTATAGTTTGATCTGTAATGATATTTCTCAATTCCATACTTTGTGCAATGATTGGTAGGTTTGCTTTAGCGATATTGAAGATGTTCTGGTGGCATGGATTGTGTGTCACTATAAATGGTATGATTTGTTCGTTTTTCTCTTCTTTGCGGTGTCCTCAGTTGTTCTATGGGTATTTTCGAAGCCCGCTGAATACCATTTTCTATAAGTAGTGACGGGTATTTTTGTTTGAGATGAAATTTTTTCAGTTCCATCAGGCTCTGATTTCTGGTCTTTCGATCCTCTACAAGGGTACAGATTCTTCTGGCTAAGCAATATGGGATGTTACGTTTTGCATGGGGTGGATGGCATGATTTAAAATTCAGGTATTGGTGTGTATATGTGTATATGTATATATATATAAATATGTATGTATGTACACTTGTATACTTGTTGCTGCGTGTATCTGCATGAAATATAAACGATTTCCGTGATATCTAATTTTCATATATACATATACGTCAAGTAGTTATAAATTTCAATAGATAGATACATAGACGAAATTGTTTACGTAATTAAAGTGTCAGGTAGAGATGATAAAACTATAGTCATAGCAAGGTGACAGACACTTCAAGCAGCAGACAAATGTCTCTTACCTGAAATCCGTTCTCATTTGCTAAAATAGATAATTATTGTGATAACATCGCAATGAATGCTATAACACATTGTACAACAATGGTTTATGTATTCAATTTATCTTTGTTTCATTCAGTCAACTCAACGTAAGGAATCATTCGGTGAAAACTAGCTTCAGGGCTATTTTACGATACAAAATGTCATTACTGATTAATTCACTTTTCCACTAAATATAAACAAATAAACTTTCTAAATAAGAAAATGTTTTATTGTATATAGACATAGATTTACGCATATATATATATATATATATATATATTATATATATTTATACATATACAATAACGTAAATAATATATAAATACATGCATATATCCATACATATATATACATACCTACAGCTATATTTATACATACATGCATATATGGGTACAGGACATCACAAAAAATGTTAAACACAATGCGAAACGAAAACATAAAGACGAAGACAGAAAACGAACTGTTTTAAACAACTAAAAAAACAAAGAAACAGAGAAACGAGACATGTGTATACATATAGATGTACGTATGTACATATATGTATGGATATATGCATGTATTTATTTATTATTTACGTTATTATATGATCGAACGCCACGCACCCTTCTCCAAGTAAGTTTTATCTTAATGATTACTACTGCGCACTCTACTTTTATTACTATCACTTCCCTGTCTATCTCTCTCCCTTGTTCTTCATCCTTTCTGTTTTTCTCTCCCAACCTTTCCCTATTCTTCTCTTCCTTCCACCGGTCCCTCTCTCTCACTCCTCCTCCTTGACTCTCTCGTCGCTGACACGTGACGAAAGGGATTCTTTCTTTCTATTTCCTGCCTTCTGATAGAGAAGACGTGATTTTTTGGTTTCTCACTCACATCTAACTAGCATTTAAAAGAATAATTTTTCTATCGTCTTGACCTAACAGCCCTTACCGTTTATTTTCACTGTTCTGTCTTGTTTTTACTATCTTATACTGTCTTGTTCTCACTGTCCTATTCTTGTTTACACTTTCACCCTCCGCAAAATATTCCAAATTTTATTTAATTTGCTTTGCGGGAAGGACTGTTCCAACGAAGTCGCGTATTATCCTTGCCTACGAAACGCGGTGTAGATGGAACAGGGACAACTGAAGAAGGGAAATATTCTTTATGTTGCATGTCTCGTGTTTCTGTTTGTTTGTTTTTTCGTATATAGATGTAGGTATAGATGTATGTATGTAAATATATAAATATATATATATATATAGAGAGAAAGAGAGGGAGAGAGAGAGAGAGGGAGAGAGAGAGGGAGAGAGAGAGAGAGAGAGAGAGAGAGAGAGAGAGAGAGAG
>NC_068984.1:62881868-62883351 GCF_001194135.2 Octopus bimaculoides
AATTTTTCAAAGTAAACTCTGTAATCGTTACCAATATAGCATAAGATTTCACCTCAAAAAAATCTTTAATTAGATTCCTTAAGGATCGTTCTCCTTGTTTATATATCCAAAGTTTCAAATTTATACATTTAAAAAAGAGATTTAACACCGAAGTTTATATATCCATGTATATATGGGTAGCTTATTAGCAATTTAACGGCGGCCCAAAGACAAATTCAAAGATGTCAATAAAATGACAGAGGGTACAAAGTGGTACCCGCGTTGCTAAAAATACGACAAAGCTCCCTACGGTGGCGACCGTATGGACTTTAGTCTTCCTTCTCAGCTTATTAAGATAGTGTTCTTGCGGCTAATGAGGCCTCTTCAGTCTTTTGTATATATATATATATATTCATATATATATATATATACAAAAATAGACAAACAGACTCACGCACTCACACATTTTGCGAACAAGCTCAAGTATTTATGTATGTATTGTTTATTTTAAGCCAAATACATTCAGTTAATATAAAATATTCTGACATTTTCTCACTTCATCCAGTTTTAATCTTCGAAATGAATGTTCCCCAAAACGCTTCACAGATATAACAAATAGACTACATGTCTTCCAGTTAAGTTCCATTTCCCAACTGATATATCGATATTGTTATATTTTGTTCACTTTTTCGTGCTTTTTCTGTTTTTCTTTTCCTTTTACTCGACGTTCTTCAGCATTATTTTTCTTATATCTCCATCGACTTGCATTGTGAATTAATTGCGTCTTATATCAATTGTAAGAAAACAAAAGCAGTTGTGGCTCCGGTTTGATGACATCATGATTATAATTCAAGTTTCCCACCCACCCCGGCAAGAATTCTGTTCTTACACCTTGGGGATATATGGAATGATGCCACATCTATACTGCTATCTTCCTTTGTACACTGCATCTAAGTTTGTTTAACAAGCATTAAGTATAAAATGAAACCTTAAATACGCATGTACGATCACTGAAAATTTAAAATACCGCTATTTCTTGTTATAAACTAATACCGATTTATTTCTATAACATATTAATCGATACACGTAGGTATTTATACCTGTATATAAGCGTTTATCGCTTACGTAAACCTTGTGTGTGTATTTGGTTGACGAAAACTGAAAGGAGTCCGCCGTGTATATGTGTGTGTGCGCGCGGCTGTCTGTATTTGCACGTATTTCTGTGTTTTGCGCATGCCTCCCCACCACTTCTTAACAAACGGTGTGCGTTTGCTTACGTCCCTGTAATATAGTAGTTCGGTAAAGAAATTCTATGCCCGGGCCGAAAATTATGTGCTGGAATCCTTTGTTCGGCTAAAGCCTTTATGTCCGTGCCCCAGCCTGATCATATTGCCCTGACGGACATAATGAAAATGTAAGAAAGGATGCATATTTGCCTGTGTCTGTGTGCCTGTGTATCATTTAGCTAGCTAGCTGAATATATATATATATATATATATATATA
>NC_068984.1:62884462-62888323 GCF_001194135.2 Octopus bimaculoides
TATATATATATATATATATATATGTATATATATATATATGTATATATATATGTACATGTATATATATATATATATGTGTGTATATATATAATATGTATATATATATATGTATGTGTATATATATATATGTATGTGTATGTATGTGTGTGTATATATATATGTATGTATGTATGTATGTATGTATGCATGTATGTATGTAGAAAGAGAGAGAGAGAGAGAGAGAGAAACATTATTATTTCTAAATCTCTGAACGAGAGACATGCAGTAACAGTAGTTTAAAGCAAAGATTATTTGCCAATATAATATGGCAGTCCCGGTTGGGATGAATTCTCTTGTTGTTTAGCCTCAGGAAACATCGGCCCCATTTGGCTATACGACACACTGTCCGTGTCCTTATATTTTCGAACAGGGCAGTTTAGCATCCTCTCCCCAGCACAGTGCAATATCAGTGGACCGCGGTTTCAGGGTTATTTCCCTTCGAAATAAATTATAAATAATAGTGTTTCTATTTAGTAGATCAGTGTTATGTATATACATGCGCGCGCGTGTGTAGTAGACTTAGATTATGTATATCCATGCACGCGCGCGCGTGTGTAACAGAATAACAAATGGGGTTTTTAACCTACTACAGCCGTGCTGTTTCGGTAGCAATCTGTTAATGTATTCGTAGATTATATCACAGCATAGATCTACGGTCGTCTGGTAAAATTTTAAACATGTCTAAACAGGAACAGTAAAATATTGCAGATGACCTCCTCTTCAACAGCTAACACGATGAATAACCTATGCGCTTGGATTCTAATAAATCCTTTGGCTAATCTATGTATGTGTGTATGTATGTATGCATGTATGTATGTGTGTGTATGTTTATGTTTGTGTGAGAGTTTCAGTTTTTATTCAGGTATGTATCTATCAAAAGAATAAAGAATAGGATGCAAAAAAGAAGTATTTTTATATTTGACAATGGACGGTGACTGGAAATGGTATACCGATCAAGAATTATATATGTTAAAAATATGAGGTCAAATTAGAGAGAGAATTATTTTTAATGCAGCACGAAAGAACAGAGTGGCGAAGGCAGAAATCAATGAAGTCGAGTGAAACAGTAGCCTGCTGTTTTATTTTTTTTTTTTATTATTATATATACAGCCTCAGATCAAAGATTTATAATTTGGCAAGATATAAATAATTATAGAAATACTTGTCAAATTCCTTTTGTCGTGACACTTACGGGTACTTCAATAGCTGCTGTTATTGAAAATTAATCAAAAGTAGAATCTCCTGCCAACGTGCTTGTCAGACCCATTTAAAGTAACACAGAGGAATAACCTCCTATAGGGACATAAAACAGGGTATTTAGACTCCATAGTGAGTCAGTAATTTTCATCTAATCCTCTGAAAAAACTTTTTACAATGACATTTTCTTGCGACCATGATAAAACGAAAAATAACAATATCAAATTAATTCAATGAAGAAAACATAAATAATTCTAATTATGATTTAGATATTTTATCTGATCAGAAAGGTTTACGACTGTTATGTTTCTTCTATGCAAGTATTTTTTCTTCTAATATCTATACATAAAAATAAAACGTTAATCAATATCAGAAACGGGTTTCTCCTACAGAGTTCGTAGCTTGGATATGAGGTAGTCCCTTTAGGTCAAATTACTACCTCAACGGATTGAGAGTTCATAGTTCCAATTCCAAGGAAACGTGATTAGAATATTGTGGGCATGAATTACAAGACAGATTCAAGGCTAGCCATCTGGCAAGTGAACAGGGGAAGACTAAAAAGAGAAGATCGGATAATACATATAGACTCAGTCTGTCACGCTTGGGAATCCAGCTGAAAATTCTAATTACAATTCCTTCAGTCCTTCAGATATGACCCTACTGAAGAGCGGACTGATGACTCTACACCGATAAACTGCCAAGAACATTATGCAGATGAGACGAATGGATAGATTGAAACAACAACGGTATATCACTAAACTTAGTCTATTTTCTGATTCCCCATGCTACTCGCATTAACTTTGCTTTTCGTCTTCCGTTCTGTTATTAAATTTTGAAAAAGTAATATAAGGAAGTTGACACAGTTGACTGTCACACGATTCACAAACTAATCTTGTTCCAATACAAAAGGATATATTTCATGTGAGGATATTAAACCATTGCTTTACTTATTGATATCTTGTTTTACTTTTTAAACTTATTTTACTTTAAATTGTATTCCGTCAGTTTAGTGAATATAAAACTCCAACCTGGTACATTTTGAGAAAAATGAATATGCATTTAATTTCTCATAATTCATTCAAATTTTGTCAAAAAGAAAAAAATCCAGTAATTTAAATGGGAGTAGATTACATTGATCCCAATGCTCCCTGGATAGGTTTATTGAACCGAAACGATGAAACGAAAAACTTGACCTTCGCAGTATTCGAACTCAGAATATAATAAGCCGGAAGAAATATAGCTACTCCTTTTGTCCAGTGCAGAAACGATTCCGACATCACGTCCGTACCATTAGCATAATTTTTTTAAGGCAACGAGCTTGCAGGTAAAATGCTTAGAGGCATTTCGTCCGTCGTTAAGTTCTATTTTAAAATTCCACCGAGGTCAAATTTGCCTATCATCAATACAGGGTCGGTAAAATAAATAACAGCCGAGCCCTGAAGCCTAAATAATCGTCTTATTCCCTAACCAAAACTACCAGCCATGTGCCAAAATTTGAAACCAATGTGAAATTAGTCTACTGAACGCTATATGATTTTTTTTCAAAATTGCTACATTATATCCACTTGATTGAAGTATTTCTACTTATTACATAACCGAAGTGAGATCTCTGCTGTATTTGTATGTGTATTTCCTTTAGTGGTTACCTACTGTAAATGAAAGAATATTTAAGAATTTATGTTCGCTAATTTTGTTTCTAAAAGTATCAGAGTTTGCTCTTTTACAAAATTATCACAATGAACTCAGATTTCGATTTGCCGTTTATCATTTCATGGAACATAACATAAGGTCAATATACTCGTTTCATGTCACTCCCGCTACAATTACTGGCCATGTGCCAAAATTGGAAATTACTAATATCATTATTCAGCCCATGAACTCGGGTAGTCAGTAGAGCATCAGAAAAATTAAAATGCTTTGCGCTCTTTCTATCGGCATTTTAAATTTCGCGTTAAGTCCTACCGAATAAAGAAAAAAACATTTGCTAGAAATAACTGTAACCACGAAAACTACTACTGCTGCTACTACTACTGCTTCTACTACTACTACTACTACTACTACTACTACTACTACTACTACTACTACGATTCCTATCTCTCTACTACAACCATTAATACAACTACCACCACGATGACGAACAAATCTCTCATTTGACATTGTTGTAAGCTTTATATAAAAAAAGAACAATGGACGTGGTGCAATGTGACAGTATTTTCAAAACGTATTAAATTGCATTTTTTTTTATCAGTCAAACAGACAAAAGATCTCATAGAATTTAATTCATAGAGAATATAAATATACACATTTGAATAAATAGAATTGTAAATGACATATGTGAGATTTCAAGAATAAATTTAGAGACTTTGAAATTATAGATGGAAGTGATAAAAGTGTTTTTAATGAAAAAAATATGAAATTTAGATTACATTACTTTATAATTGACCTATTGTCTAAATATGCAAAACTGTAACATTATGTGTGTGTGTGTGTGTCCGTGTGTGTTTATATATATATATATATATATATATAGAGAGAGAGAGAGAGAGGAAGAGAGAGACAAAGAGAGATACATACATACGTAAAGGTATTTATAGATGTATATATATATATATATATATATATATA
>NC_068984.1:62888354-62888926 GCF_001194135.2 Octopus bimaculoides
ACATATATATACGTATGTACATATATTGCATATATATATATATATATATATATGTATATATATATATATATTTATTTATTCATATATATATATATATATATATATACATATAGGTATGTATGTATGTATGGACTGTATTGATGTATGTAATGAAACAAGTATTTTTGAAAGTAACAAGCACGAAATATATGATTTCATGTCATGACGTTGTGCTGTTAAAGAAAATTTAGAATCGTAAAACAAAAGTTATCGTTGCAGTCTTATTTACACGTATATAGTCTTGGCAGAAATATGTACACGCATACACATAAAAACAAACACATACGTACACACACATATATATATATAAGCTTTAAACTTTGGCACAATGACAGAAGTTTAGAAGGAGTGGGTAAGTTGATTACATCAATCCCAGTGCTTCAATGCTACATCTTATGGACACCGAAAAATAAACCGCAAAGTCGAATTTGCTGCAATTTGAACTTCCTCCGTAAAGTCGGACGAAATTCCGATTACCGTTTTCCCCGGCACAAGTAACATTTCTGCCTGCTCACCGCTTCGACACGTGTATA
>NC_068984.1:62889889-62891941 GCF_001194135.2 Octopus bimaculoides
TATATATATATATATATATATATATATATATATATATATATATATATATATATATATATATGTTTACAGGATACGGACAGTATTGGAGGATAGCTTATGGTTTTAATAAAACGCTTTTTTAATAACAGAAAAAACTTTATTCTTGTAAAAATAGCATAGACTTAAAGCTAAATTATCGATTTAATAATTTCATTTAATAAAACTACCATAAGCATCAATACCTTCCTCTACACGGAGTCGAAATTGTTTACAAGCTCTGATTAAATGGTCATTGGTCATATCAGACATGACTCAAACTATGCGGACTCTCAAAGAATGTTTGATGCTATGGGGGTGGGGTGGGGGGTTCATTGACATTTTTCTCAACGATGCTCCATACATAGTAGTCTAGTGGATTGAGATATAGAGAATTAGGAGGCCAAATGTTGGGTGTTGAAATGATCATGCAAACTGTCGGACATCCATTCTTGTGTCATTTGAGCCTTGTGTGATGCTGCAGAATCTTATTGAAAGACATGAGGCATTTCATTGTATGCACTGTTGATCCAATGTTTAACAGCTTTATCCAGAACCTCACTGTATGCAGCAGCATTTACCCTAAGGCCTTGTGGAAAATAGTGAGGAGGCACCGCATGTTCGTCATTGCTAACAATATCCAAAACGATGACACTTTCTTGGAAATTTTGTGTGCATTACTCATGGAACCTCAGAAGTGTCTGCACATAGCCATCTGTCAATTCTTCTGTTAGTTTTCTAGTCCTGGTCAAAGTTTCTCTTATCTGAGGAAAACCAAATCACGCCATCTGTTGAATTGTTTAGTTCACACGTATTTTGAATTTGATTTAACGCATTTCATTTCTTTTCTGGCATGAATCGACCTCTCCTCATTACGTAAAGTTTGTAACTGATTGTTTTTTCTGACACACGAAATTTGGGGGAATTGATCTCATTGATTTTCCTGGACTGTCTTCAATATTTTGCGTAACTATCTATGTATCTATCCTGCGGTAAGAAGCATGGTTCTGGGATAAGTCCCAGTGTGTGGTACGTTGAGCGAGTGTTTTCTACAATAGCGTCGGGCCAACCAAGCCTTTTGAGTCGATTTGGTAGACGGAAACCGAAAGCCCATCATATACATGTATGTCTATATTTATATGTATATATATATGTGTGTGTGTGTGTGTGCGTGTGTGTGTGTATGTGTGTGTGTGTGTGTGGGTGTGTGTGTTGTGTCTTCGTCTCAATGTTTATCTCCACCAACGCTTGACAAACGGTGTTGGTTTTTACGTTTTCAGAACGTAGCCGTTCTGCAAAGGGTCCGACAGAATAAGTACCAGACTTAACAAAAAGCAACTACAGGGGTCAATTCATTCAACTAAAACTTCTTCAAGAACGTATCCCTCCATGACTGTAGTCTAATAACGAATACAAGAAAATGCATTTCATATTTCACTAGAATCTTTCAAGAGGTCCAATATCTTTTAAAAATTATACTTGTTAAGTTATGGATAGGCCTGAAAAAGAGTTATCAAGATCACATTGTGCATTCTCCAGAGTAGAAATCGTATTTGTAAATCCGAAGTTTTCAGTCAAAATCAGCGGGTTACCATACATCGTCCGACCTCCGACAAAATTATGCCATAAGACTGACGCAGTCGAATATTTTTTGGACCTATTAGATGTTGTTACTATACCCAGCAGGAATAAAAAAACAAGAATTTGTAAGACCAAAGTAGACATCTAAACAATAACTGATGAGTAATCGCTACACATTTGCCTCTTCATTAGCGATTCGCTGATGTTCCATTATCATGCTCTCTCGATAGTAGTTCCACTTATGTCTTTCTACCCACTGCTTTTAACGCAGTGTAAGATATCTATTTCACTCGACTCTCCAAAGATCATATCTTTCTTAAATTGTTGTCCTTGCTTGTCTTTAAGTTGTGGTTTCCGTATTATAAATATCGTTCTCTTTTGTTTTAGTTTTATCTTAAACTAATTTTATCGTAAACTAATATATATGTATAGCTTATGGGAACTGATACTTGAAAT
>NC_068984.1:62893442-62907403 GCF_001194135.2 Octopus bimaculoides
GCTGTTCTAGTTTTAAAACTAATGAACAATAATAATAATAATAATAATAATAATAATAAAAATAAAATATTCAGACAAATACATAACAAAAACACCAGGACTTACAAATATATATAACATACAGAAAATTGCATTACTGGGCATTGCACACATCCTACGCAAAACACTTTCAATACAGTAACCATAAGAGCATCACAGCAAACCACATCACCTACCCAAGGCACACAGAGCTGCGCTCGGTAGTGAAGTGAAAGCACGTTATAAAAATAAAACTACTGATCAATAATAATAATAATAATAATAACAACAATAATAATAACTAGCTAGACCTGTGAAACATTCACGGAAAACAAAAAAATGTAAGCATTTGTAAAATTAAGTTTACTGGTGCCATTAGAAGTGTTTGCATATTATGACCGTCTTTACGTTCTGAGTTCAAATTCTGCCAAGATCGACTTTACCGTTCGTCCTTCGGGGTCTATCAATTAAGTTTCAGTTGTGTACTGGGCTCGATCTAATTAACTGGGCCCCTTCCCACAAAAAAATTCAGGTCTAGAAAAGTATATTGTGTCAGTTACAGAATATAGAAAGTAATGTAACACCAATGACTATATAATCCAATCAAAATATCTGTTACACAAACGTAAACGGAATTACTATTTAACCTTAAAGTACATCGTACATATTCAAAGAACCTTAATGTACAATTTGAAATGCATAAGAACGAAGTAATAAATAGATTTGTGAATGAAAGTTTTGTTATTGCGTTTATTTCCACCACACGACACTTATTATTGCAAACATGGTTTAACTAACCTAAACTATACACACACACACACAAATACATTCATATATATGTCTCGAGTTGTAGCTGTAATTCAAAGTGGCCAGCCTTGTCATATTTTGTGTGTGGCTGATTCTCCCTGAGAACTATGTTAATGTTACGCATGTGTATGAAATACTCAGCCATTTGTGAGTTAATTTTTTACTCGTGTGGTAACGAAAAGTGAAATTGACATCCAATATTTACTGCGTGTATGTATCTATGTATGAACTTTTCTTTGGATTAATGTATCTACTGTCTCTCTCACTTTCTTTCTCTTTCAATTCCTTTCTGTCCCTCTTCTCTCCTGCCGTAGTGAGAGGGGACGTTAGAGGAGATAAATGTCTAAGAGACCATCGTATGAATGAGAAAGGAAGGTGTGATAGATGAATAACGAAGGAAGGAATGAAAAAGATGATAAACGGCGTTTGAAGTGTGAGTATGTGTGTGTAAAAGAGAGATATGTTTGCGTGCATGTGTGTGTGTGTGTGTACAATGAAAACAGGATGGTAATGTTCAACACTGAAAATGTGTGAGTATATGTGTGTATGTGTGTGCGTGTACAAGGGAACTATGTGAAACTTTACATATACATGTAAAGAAAATATAAAAAAATAATCCAGAATCCTTGTCCGGTACCGGATCGGTCCAAGAATGTAATCGGTTCGTGCCAGTCAGGAGGCCAAACATCCCTGAAAGTTTCATCCGAATCCATCCAGCGGTTGTACATTCCAGCGGAATGTACAAAAGAAACTGACTAGACATATGATAACCTCCATATAGCAACAACCGATTCCACGTGATTTCAGTTGATTACCATTCCGCAAATGCGGAAGCCGCAGATTCTTGAACCATTGCGCAATGTAGCGTGTGGTTTGTAGCTTATAGTAGTTAGATCTGCCGGTAGTCAGTCAGGTTTTTACATTTACGTGACAAATGACAACCTCTTGGCATAAACCTTTGCTATAAACCCATAATATTTCTACTCGTAAAGTGTACACAGGCCTAATGTCTTATAATATCAGAGACGAGAAATATTTTCTGGTAGTAACATATTTCTAACTGAACAGATGAGTCGTTGAAATGACCCATATAATGTAAAGAGCAATTGCTGGTCAAGAAAATAATAAAGTAAAATCATAGAAGGAAGGACATATTTTTTCCGCAGACACAAATGAAAGGAGGAATTATTAGAATCCCATCTTTATTGGAGGAATATTTCAAAACACTTCCATATTCTAACTATTTCTACTTACATTTAACACATTTCTGCAGCAAAAGGCGAAATGTGAATAAGACAACTCGGATATTAATAAGAATAATATGTATCATAGTCATACACACTATTAATTTGAAAAATGAATATCATCTACTGAATATTTCGAGTGTTATGTTCACAATGGCAAGTAATTGATATTAAAGTGTTACGATGTTACATTCAGGAGAAACTTAAGTGTGAACCATGTGCTGTTAGCGGATTTAGTCAATAGGCTTAATACGAGAGTAACACATGACAAATGAAAGGCGCCCAAACAGTAGCAAATGACATATTTCATACCGTTATCTCTATTTGCAAATCTGATACTAGCGTTAATATAATGTTGGATATGAAAAATGAAGTCAAAACTATATGTATGCTTCATGTGCGTATAAATTTTATGTTTCAATCATAGTATGAAATCGGCTTTTATCAAGAAAGTACATGTGTTAATAAAATAACGTAGTCAATGTGTAAAATTTACCATAAACATCTGCTAAAAGTTATCATAATGATGATTGTAGAACACATACATCAATTTAAAACAGTGATGTCCTAAGTAAAGAGAGTATATATAGACGCAGGGGTGGCAATATAGGCACAGGCGCAGCTGTGTAGTAAGAAGCTGGCTTCTCGACCACATGGTTCGAGTTAGGGGTCCATAGTGTCACGCTTTGGTAGAGTATCTTCTGCTATAGCTGACCAAATCTTGTGAGTGGATTCGGCGCACGGAGACTGAAAGAAGACTCTGTGTGCTCGCGTGTATGTGCGCGCGCGTGGGCTCGCAACTGTGTGTGTGTGCGCGAGTGTCTGTGTGTGCGCGAGTGTGTGTGTGTGTGCGCGAGTGTGTGCGTGTGCGCGAGTGTGTGTGTGTGTGCGCGAGTGTGTGTTTGCATCCGTGTTTATCACCCACGACCGCTTGATAACTGGTTTTAGTGTGTACGTCACTGTAACTCGGTAAAAGATTCTGATAGTATAAGTACCAGGTATTTACAAAATAAACGTTGGCGTCAATTCGTTCAGCTAAAATTCGTCAAGGCTTGCCCCACCATGACCGCTGTTTAATTACTGAAACAAATAAAAGTTATATTTTCATTGCCCGTTCATGAATATAAATTTGACATCGAAAGCTAGCGTTATAATCATCAGTTTTACAAATATTTATTACTATATACTGTGCACAAAACCTATTATGATTGACCGTTGACTGAACACTATTCAATTTTTTTTCTCCGTGTTTTTCTCCTTGTCTCCGTATTCTTTCTGTTGAAGAGCGTAGCTCGAAACGTCAAAGACTTTCCGTATTCCCGAGCGTCATACTAATATATACTTTTGTTATTTACACCACCTGTCCTCGTCTGTTGTTATTATTTGTATATTCTCCCATATATATATATATAGCTGCACGACATCGTGAAGCATATTTTCCACTTAAATGTGGCTAACCCTTAAGGGTGGCTGCTACTGTAGCTTGTCGTCCAGGAAGACACCTCCTCCAGCTGGCTATTGACCCACCTTCTGTGCCCTATCAGTATTTGCACAAAGGGAGGTCATTCTTCCCATCTTCAACCTGACGTGATTCACACGGACCCGGGTTACTGGGTATTGAATCGTCATCAGCGTGTGACAATCACCGGTTGTCGATGCAAATACTGATAGCGCACTGAAAGTGTGCCAATAGCCAGTTGGAGGAAGTGTCTTCCTGGAGGTGCAAGCTACAGTAGCATCCACCCTTAAGGGTTATTCACATTTAAGTGGCAAATATACTTCACGATGTCGTGCAGCTACTGTGTATACCTCGCTCAGAGATTTATTATAAAACTAAGAAAAGCTTAGATATGTTTTGGCCAAAGATTGGTCCAGGCAATGTTTAAATTAATAGCACCACTTGATATGATTATCTAAATCCTTTTAAAGTCAAGGTTTTTTTATGGTCCATTCACGTAGTGATCCCTTGTTGAGTGAGTTGTATCCACGAATGGGTGACTTATCTGGTATTCCTTGAAGAAATCTCTCCAGACCCCGTTTAAAGGTGATGGGATCATTTTCTTCTTTAATCAGTTTTTGGGATAATGTTAAACAGGGCAGGGCCTGTTGAGGAAAAGAAATTATGTTGCAGTGTACCTATATGTTGTAATACTGAATTGGGTAGGGGACGCATGGCCCGTGTTCCCAGCCTTGGATGAACCTTGAAACTAATATATGTCTATTGATGACAGTTAAGATTCTCTGCCTAGTTCAATGATTAGTGATGACGGCATGAGTTTTTTTTTTCAAATCAAATAGAAACCGTTATCAACATGACCAATAGTGCAACTTCAAATTTTCGGAAATATTTATAATTAAATAATTTACGCATCACCCTAATTCATTAAAATATTTCTAATAGACAATATTTCAAACCGTTTCTTCAGTAGATAATTAAATATATATACAATGTTTACGATAGTGCAGTCAATATTCATAGTTTTATGTTGTATAATTAATACTTTTATTACTATAATCTGTATAAATGTATTCGAGGCAAAGAATTTATTGGCATGATCTATGTCTGGCAGCCTGGAATTTTCATGGTTCTCTCTATAGTAAAATATTTGAATAAGTGGTCTAACGTCAGAGAAATGCATTAAACATATTTATCTAATTTGTTAAATAGTCTTCATCTAATCTATTCAGCAAGTTACGAGGCTTCCATTTAGGATGTACACATTTTTATAGCTGGATGATTCTTCTATTACCAACCACTGTACTGTGAAATGGGATGAGAAATTCTATTTCAATTATGCAGTCTCTGATGAGTAGAGTGCCTTGTCAAAAATCTGACTGAATGCCAGAGTAGGTAGTGTCCATACATTATTAATGGATCAGTGATGATTATACAACCCTAACCATTGAACTCAACAGTAATAATTCACATTCAATTATGGATTGTCTAATTAACTGAAAATACCATTATATGTCTAATTATATCTAACTTCTGCAGTGAAAATTTCTTGAAACATTTACAAGTTCAACTAATGTTCTGAAATCCTTAATGCATTGACACCCTACTGATGACTTTCTCTGATTGGAATAATTCAAGAAAATAATATATAAGACTTAGTAATTTACTTCTGTCGTTTCCCATGAGTTCTGTAACAAGGGTTCCTAGCATAAACTACATGTTCATAAAATACTTAACACAACATTCTTTCATATAATTTACATCACTGAAGCTAGTCCTTATTTATAGATAGATGTGCTGGACCATTAAGCGATTAACAGCTTTATCAGTATTTTATTACCTGAATGTTGTCAGAATGTCAGCTGTTATACAACGATGGAAAATATAGCACATTAAAGGTACAGACAAATGTAGAAATCTTATAAACTTTATGGTATAGTCAAAGCACATGAATAATGCCAAGAAACCTTTTGCAAGAGCTCTCAAACAGGCTGGGAAAAGTATTTTAATATACTAGAACGCAACACATTAAGATATCGTGTCATTCATAAATAGGAGGACTAGACCGTATGACGTTTTCAAAAAAATCAGTCAAGAGCTACGCATATATTCTTCAAGTCCCTTCTACATGATTTCACACAGAATCCTATTGCCCACAATAGTTTAAATGTAGTGGGACACACGAAGTTCACGTTATTGAGAAGCAAACCTCTTAAAAGCAACAGCCATTCATAATCGTGAGAAGTATCTTTCTTACAAAAGTAATTTGGCTGTTTATAACTAATTTCAAATTGTCAAGTTATTATTACAGTTGTTGAAACATTTTACAAGACAGAAATTTTCGGAAAAGAAATAAAGAGAAAATTCAATTTTAGCAAAACATTAACTTTGCTAGCAATACATTTCACTGCACGTGCGCCCACACCCCAGCCACACGCACCCACGCACACACATACACACACACACATATATATTATGAAATACGTGTATGTTTGTTTATGAGTGTGTATGAAACTAAATATCAATGGTAACTGCATGATTAGAAATTTCTGAAAATCTTTGATCAACACTAATATTTAAAAATTAGCGTAAAAAATTAGCAATGGGTGCGTGTATCTGAGTGTGTGTCTGCGTGTGTGTTCACACGCGCTCGTGCATGTGTGTCGGAAGCATACACACTATGATTGGTATTGATAAACTTTAAAGAAAGTTTGTCGAAATTTCCCCCTTCTTCTACTGAAAGAGAACGAAGCTGAGGAAAAGTATTAACTGTACATTTTTTTTTTCCATTTTGCAAATAATATGCTTTTGGTATCTGTCCAGTAATTTCTTTTAGAGATCTATCAATTTATTTCCATAAGTAAAATATGGAGTTTTCATTTAATGCAAAACGCTGATAGTGGATGTTATAGCTTTCTTCATGTATGAATGCGTTTACTCTACGTCTGTGTGTTTATGTGCATCAAGGAGTATAAATATCAATACATATGTATTTCATTGATGACTATGTGTTTCCATTGTGTAAGGAAACAAAAACAATGTTAAAAAATAATTCTCTCGTTTCCTCCCCAGTTGATCATTAGAGTTCGTAATAGGAATTAGAAATATTGCTGTCTTTATATACATATATTGTTGCACGCGCACAAGCGTATGCCTGTATACACGTATTTATATATATGTATACATATATATATGACATACATAAGTTATATATATCATGTATATGCAGTTAAACATAGAAAAGTGAGCGCATAGAAATCTGCACATGTGTGTGTGTGTGTGTGTGTGTGTGTGTGTGTGTGTGTGTGTGTGTGTTCATATCTGTATATATTACTATCTTTTCACAGGTTGTTATAATGCAAGAAGTGGAGGCGGTTTGCAATAGAAGCACGAAAAAAAAATTAGCGTGCATATTCCATTAATTAGCAAGAAACAGCTACCAATCTCCACGTAGACTACAATTCCATGTGACCGACATATTGTTGGAATTAAGCTGAAGAGTAGGCTTAAATTGTAAATGAAATGTAATTAAATGGTTGCTACAGTACAAGAGTAATTTTGAAGAATGGAAACTGTATCGTGAAAAACATGAATTCTTAATTAAAGAAACAAAACCAAGAAAAAGAAAAAAAAAGAAACAAGATGAAGAGAAGGAATTAATGTGTACAAACAAAAGCAAAAATTGTAAAAACGCTTCATAAGCTATAATTTTATGTCTGAAATTTTATTTCATTTCTGTATATAACTATTCTTTTATATATTTTACTCACTTTTGTTGCAAACTATGTATATTTGGTATTAATCTCTTAATATCTCAGCTGAATGTCTACGGAATGAAAAACTACCAACATTGCGCTTTTCACCACTATAACCACCACCAGTAATGCAATTACTGCTATCACTGTTACTTTAGCTACTGCTACAGGACTACTTACAATTATAACACTAATAATTATAACCCTTTCTACTATAGGCAGAAGACCTGAAATTTGGGAGTAATGGGAGGGAGAGGGGAAGGTAGGGGCAAGTCGATCACATCGACTCAACTTTTCAACTTTTACTTATTTTATCGACCCTGAAGGAATAAAAGGTATCGTCGACCTCGATGAAATGCAAATTCAGAACGAAAATGCAGATGCTAAACATTTGTTTGTCATGCAAACCATTTCGCCACCTTGCCGCCTTTATATCATTTCTACTCAAGGAACAAAGCCCGAAATTTTGGGGGAAATTTTGATATCGATCTCAGTAGGCAACTGGTACTTAATTTATCGACCCCGAAAGGATGAGAGGAAAAGTCAACCTCGGCAGAATTTGAACTCAGAACGTAAAGACAGGCGCAATACCGCTAAGCATTTCGCCCGGCATGCTAATGTTTCTACCAGCTCGCTGCCTTTATAACAACAGTCAATGCATTGGAATTTCAGTTTCGACAGTAAATGGTACCTGTCAGAGTACCAAAACCACAGCTGCCTCTTATGTTGATCAGGAAAAGACAGGTAGCGTTCGTTTTGATCTCTACCATATAATTATTTCTACTATAGGCACAAGATCTAAAATTTCGAGGGCGAGGTCTGTATAAACTGGTAATTCCGTCAGCCTAGACGGATGGAATGCAAAGACGAACTTTTGGCATTTGAACTCAGAACGTGAAGCCGGAAGAAATGGCTCTAATCATTTTGTTCAAAGTAGAAGTTATATATGTTACAGGAATGTGTGCTTTAATGCTACATTATATATTCGAAGGTGGAGGCGCAATGGCCCAGTGGTTAGGGCATCGGACTTGCGGTCATAGGATCGCGGTTTCGATACCCAGATCGGGCGTTGTGAGAGTTTATTGAGCGAAAACACCTAAAAGCTCCACGAGGCTCCGGCGGGGGATGGTGGCGAACCCTGCTGTACTCTTCCACCGCAACTTTCTCTCACTCTTACTTCCTGTTTCTGTTGTGCTTGTAATTCAAAGGGCCAGCCTTTTCACACTCTGTGTCACGGTGAATATCCCCGAGAACTACGTTAAGGGTACACGTGCATGTGGAGTGCTCAGCCACTTGCACGTTAATTTCACGAGCAGGCTGTTCCATTGATCAGATCAACTGGAACCTTCGACGTCGTAAGCGACGGAGTGCCAACAACAGACAACATATATTCGAAGAAATACGTAACAATTATTGCAAAATAAGATAAAAAGATAAATAAATTTACAGATGTAATTATAGAGAAGAAATAATAATAAGGAAGTATTATTTGCCAATTAAAATATTTTGAACCACAGTTTGATAGACTTTCATAAAAAATATGAATGTATAGATGATATGGTGTTGTAAATGTTGAATGATATAGAATTGCAGAATCTTTAATCCTATGCAGAAAATAGATTAATACAGAATGAATAAGCAACTATGAGCATTCATCTTAGAAACAATAGTCTCTGACGCAGGGAGAAAATCAGAAACTTTTAGTAGACAATTAGTCAGTACCAATACTTTCATTGTTACTTTTTTGAACTATCACAATAGGCTGGAAGGTAAATTTCACCTCTGAACACAGATTTAAAAAAAAAAACGGTAATAAATAGTGAAGGTCATTTTACCTGTCTCTCTAATGATTCTTGTTGCCTTGCTAAGAAGACTAACACGATTTTGTGGAAGAAATGTATTAACAGCAGCACCATCCTTGTGTGTGTAGGTTTCTGTGAGTGTTTTTATATTCAAATAAAATATAGGCGATGATAAATTCAAACTGATAATGAGACATATATAAGTACCAAATATAAATTGAAGTATACGGTTTAAGGGGAAATAATAATACCTAATATCATCTGCAGGATGGCAATTATTGAAGAGAGGAAGAATATTTACTATCAATTAATAATGTTAGCAGCGTGTGGGTTTGTGTATTTAAATTTTGCAGTGCTTTATCATACTTTGGGACAACTTAAACAACTTCTAAAATTTCATAATTTGATGTGTTATAGTAAGAAAATATTGTATTTCGGGACGGTCATTTTTGTTTTGTTTGCCTACTAAACACACGGACTATAACACGTTCTTTACTCGTTTCTTATTGTTCTTATTCTAACTCATGTCCATTGTCTGGGAATCTTTCGAAACACATCTGTGATCTCTTCAGAGACATTTTCCGTCCTCGTGTGTGCTCTTGCTCCACTTAGTCCATTCTGTTCTTCTATAATCATAGAATCTACTTATCCCCCCCCCACCAATGTAATATGTTTATCTCCTCCCATGAAATTTCTAACCTTGTGCCAAAATTTGAAACCTATGTGTGCATGCTGGCGTAGGCGGCGATCTGGTAGAATCTTTAGCATGCCCAGCAAAATCATTAGCGATATTTCGACCGTCTTTATTTTCTGAGTTCAAATTCCTCCAACGTCGACTTTGCCTTCCATACCGTCCGGGATTGATTAAATAGGTATCAGATGCACACTAGGGTCAATGCAACTGACTTTGCCCCAGCTGGAAAATCTCTGGCCTTGTGCCAAATTTTGTAACGAATATGTCTAAGTCGGGGTGTTAGTAGAATGTTTAGCAGTATTTCATACATCTTTACGTCCTGAGTTCAAATTCCGTCAAGGTAGACTTGTCCTTTGATCCTTTCGGGGTTGATGATATACCTTCTAGTTGAGCACTGCGGTCAATTTAATCCACTACACATCCTTCCCTTCTAAATTCAAAATCTTATGGATACAGTATTAACGATATTAAATTAATATATATTTGTATGATTATTTTTTTCATTAGTATGTATAAATTTGATTTGGATATATATTTTAAAATATGGTTTATAAACGCACTTTTCTACCCTAGGAACAAGGCCCGAAATTTTGGGGCAGGGGCCAGTCGATTATATCGATCCAGTACGCAACTGGTACTTAATTTATCGACCCCGAAAGGGACGAGAGGAAAAATCGACCTCGGCGGAATTTGAATTCAGAACGTAAAGACAGACGAGATACCGCTAAGCATTTCGCCCGGCGTGCTAATGTTTTTGCCAGCGCGCCGCCTTAAGATTTATAAATGTTATTTGACCTAAATAGTTTCATTCATTCTGTATATGTTCCTCTCTTATTCTCTTTTATCTTACTTCACTTCTCAAAAGTCTCTTCTTTCTAATTGTGATATTATTTTTTAAAGATTACCAGCCGTTCTACAAGATATCCTATAACATTCAAATCGTAGGTTAAGTGTTTGACATAAGTTGAAAGATAATATTGGTTCGAATCATTAATACCAATATTTTATTTACATGTCTATCACATATAAGGTGGTGAACTGACAGAATCGGTAGCACGCTGGGCCAACCACTTACCGATTTTTTCATCTGTCTTTGTGTTCTGAGTTCAAACTCAACCGGGGTCGAATTTTCTTTTCATTGTTTCGGCTTTAGGTCGATAAAATAAGTACCAGCCGAGAACTGAGGTTGGGGTAGTCGACTATCCTCATCTCCAGAATTTCTGACCTTGAGCCAAAATTTGAAACCAATATATGAAACAAATTTATTTACACCTCTATCAAAGAACAGTGTATTTATCAGCTCAACTTTAACATAAATCTAACTATAACTCCTAGTTACCCATGAGAAATTATCTAGCTCGTAGAGTATATTGTTTAGACCTACACCTATCTATAGTTAATGCGTATGCATCAGGCATACTAACATTAAGCCCATATGAAGCACAAGGTTCGAAACTTTGCGGACTCGTTACCGCACCGGAAGGAAAATGCTTAGCAGCATTTCTTCCGACTTCATGCTCTGATTTCAAATATCACCCGAATTGACTTTGCCTTTCATCCTTACAGATTCGATAAAATAAGTTCTAGTTAAACACTGGGGGTCAATATAACTGACGTACCCTTCCCCCGATATTACTCGCCTTGTGCCATAAATTCGAACCAATATTATATTTCAGCTCACGTCACACACTTAAATTTCAAATAAAGATTCTTGCACAACTGCTTTACAACTTAATGGTCCATACATAGTGCACAATTGAAATTTCATCGGCATTTACTTCTTTTAGTAAACTTTTATCTCCACTTCATAAAACGATATATGTTACAACAACTACCTTACAATTAATTACAAGCTATGTACAATTGGCGAGATGGCACAATCGTCAGCACTAGACCAAGTGCTTAGCATAATTTTTTCCAGCACAATAAGATAAGTATTCGTTGAGCATTGGGGTCGATGTAACCAGCTAACCCTCCCCAAAAGTTTCAGATCTTATGCACATGGTAAAAGAAGAAACACATTTACAAACTACTTTTTGAATTTCAGAAAATAACTTTTGTCTTGCAGTAAGCCAAAAGTTTTTATAGTACAGCATATTATCACAATTCTTTACATTGTTAGCATGCGTCTGTATATTAAGACGCCTAATATACATGCATTAACAATATTATCCTGTTCAGCTTAGGGATAACTTTCTTTTATTCTAATATCATTCGTGTATTCTCTGTTTAATGAATAACTACAAATTACTTTATACAATCTATGATATTTCACAGAATATGGTAATGTATTATTTATTGCTTCTTTCTTTTTTATTAGTATATTTCTAAATTATTCTTAGTATAGTTATCGAATTTTTACGTTTTAAGATGAGTAACATAAGTTGTCGTAAAATGTTTACTTACCATGATATAAAAAAATCTTAACTTTCCAATTCTTTTAACTATCTGTTCAGTGCTTTACACACACTCAACCAATTCAATGATGTGAAGATACAAACACCTAACTAACAAAACAACTTGGTATACATGGTTTATATATGTTTGCATTTTTGAATTGTGGTACAAAGCTAGCAGTTTTGGAAGAGCAGTAAGTCGATACAATCGAACCCAAAACTTTAGCAGTGTTCCCTTTCATCGATTCCGGAGTGATGGAGTCCAAAGTCGATCCCAACAGTATTTGAACTCAGAATATAATGAATCTATAGAATTATCGCAAGGAATTTTGTCCGACGCTGTAATGATTCTGCCACCTAATCGTCTTGGAGCCGAACATATAATACCTCTATAAATTATGAGCATAAAGGGTTATGAAATATACCTTCTATCTTTATTAATCTGAAGTATTTAACTCTTGTAACTACTATTTGTAAGTCTTGTCTAAGTATCAGTTTTAGTTTATTTTCTCTTTTTAATACTAATTTGACTAAATCCAGATAATAAAACACTACCTCTATAACTAAAGTGATAAATTTATTTCATTTATATTCATTAGATTCTAACTGATCTCTACACAACAAAGTCCATTCAGGTATGCATGTTTATTTGATAGCTGCATCAGCAACATGTGTGACTATATAAACCTGTCTGTGTGTGTATTAATTATATGTATTATGTATGTATGTATGTATGTATGTATGTATGTATGTATGTATGTGTATATACATATGTGCGTGTGTATATATATATATATGTATATATTTGTGGAAAGATGGTGTCCTTTCACTGAAATGTATTTCATATCGATTAATCTTCCTGGGATTTCTTCATATGTGTTAGTACTAGTGTTTATTGATAGTTCTTCTTCGATAGTTGTGCTTAACAGTTATAAAGTTCCAGTTCTCATTATGGATGTTTTCATCTATCCGATATAAGAAACAGAATTTAATAATATAACATAAAGAAAATGGACAGTGTGAACAGAGAAAAATCAATTTATTTATATAACAATCAATTTTATGTCACCTACGCACGTTTCGATTCCCACCTTCATTAATATTTTACAATTGAAATTTCATTATGAATTTAAAAGGCAAGATTCTTTTCATGCCAAGATTGACATATTCATATATATTCATTTAAATCCTAATGGATGGAGAGCTCTTTACATACTGAATGTGTCTCTTTGGATTTCGTTCTAAATATAGCTAGAGGTTAAAGTACGACCATAGTGGACAATGACTGATTGCAGTCGTTACAAACTACAGCATACTACTATTCACCCTTAATGGAATTTAGATGATTTTTCTAGAGGCTGGCTGGCACTCTTCTACCTACTCACTTGTCAGTAGAATAGAAATAAGAACAAAAATAAAAATAAATATATTAATAAGTATCCAGATCTATATAATTATTTAACATCTATTCATTTAATTGTGACTATTTCAATTTTTATTCTTATACTTTTTTGCTCATTCAGAAGTATTAGTCTTATTTGTTGATAGCTTGGGTTATTATATATATTTCTAAAAATTAGTTTCTATGTATTTTTGATGGGGATACTATTCACTACGTATCACATATCTGGCGCTACATCATTTTCAAACGGTTGGGATGCGTTTCACTTTAAGATTTGTTCCTATATATATTTTGACTTTACCATACACGAAGTATTTTTTAAATATGATATATTAATTAAATTCTATTCCATATATATATATATATATATATATATATATATATATA
>NC_068984.1:62909531-62910242 GCF_001194135.2 Octopus bimaculoides
TATATATATATATATATATGCGCCTGGAAGCATACACGGGTGAACGCATGCACGCGTCATATTTCTAAACTCATCCAAATATTTCATCACAGTTGGGTATATGTGTGTATGTAAATGCGGATGTATGCGTGTGTGGGTATATGCGTATGTGTGTAGATGCAATAATGTTGTATGTATGCATGTTTTTTTTGCATTATCAGTCTCATAGATAGATGGATCGATAGATAGATTGGCAGAAATAATTTAACGTAATTGAATGTGTTTTGGGCGAAGACACACATGCACACACACGTACGTACATGCTCACACACGTGTATGTAATGTGTGCACACTTTCATTGGCAGATGCATCACCAGCACAGTCAGAATTAATGACGCGCTGCTTAATTTTATTTATTTCCTTCTTTTAAGTCTTGAAAGGTTGAGCGACTGAAAATGCAAGCTGTTATGTTAGTAACATTCGACTTAGATTTTATTTCATAGATGCATTTGAAAGAAATTCAATTTCGTTCATTCTTTTTTCTCCTTTTCCCTAATTTCCATAATCATCAAATTTTCTTTCTGCTGAATTAGTAACCTAAAAAGATGTTTTAGAAAGTATTTACATGCATACATTCATCGGTACATAGATCACACACACGCACACACACACCTATATACGCACGCAGTCACATTGGTGCAGACGCGCATATATGCAGACATACACACACAT
>NC_068984.1:62910439-62911820 GCF_001194135.2 Octopus bimaculoides
AGATAGATAGATAGATAGATAGATAGATACGTTTTCATATACATACGTAAATATTTGTTTGAGTATGTGTAAGTGTTAAGGTATGTATAGATAGATAGGTTTGAGGAGGAATATATATGTATATAAATTTATACATATTTAATTGCATACAAACACACATATCCTTTTGTCTAATTGTGTGAGAGGGTGTGGTAAAAAGGAAAAATAATCATTTTCTTTGTTTTTCCCTCTTACTGTATCTCGGCATTTAATATACTGTCAGAATGATCCTGAGTCTTTAAATGTGAGTCACTGTCTTTATATAGATTTGTTTGTAAGTTGTCCGTTCTGTGTCGCTGCGTGTGCTTCGATACATATGTATACTTGTAAATAGACAAACTCGCATATACTTTGTGCTTCATTATTTTTATTGCACTTATCAAAACCAAATTTTGCAACATTTGTTCTGGTTCAAAAAATAATGGAATCAAAATATACAATACACTCTACATAAAAACAAACACGAACCCTCACATGTATATTTCTATATAGATATATATGTGTACATACATATATACACACATACACTTAAATATATATATATATATATGTGTGTGTGTGTGTGTGTGTGTGTGTGTGTGTGTGTGTGTGTGTGTGTGTGTGTGTGTGTGTGTGTGTGTGTGTGGATATGTGTATGCATGGATATAAAGCGTTTTCGTCTGATGATGTAAAGTAATAAGTGCTCCGTCTGCTCTACCAGAAAGACGCTACTTTGAAGTTCTACTGGAATAAGTTAGTGTTGAAGATACTAATCAAAGATAGCTAAAAGTAGGTCGTCTTTGAGCAGGTAGATATATATTAAAAACAGAAAATAAGTAAGGAAATGACATTGTATCACTTTAGAACATTTCATTTATAATTTAAACACAGTGCGGATTAGTTATAGTAAATAGGTAAAGTAACTTACAATTGTTTCTAGAATAGATAAGCACACAAGTTTTATATTATTGAGTAATGACTTCCTCGTCAGCCAAGTATTTCATCATTGGAGGGAGAAAGAGTAATAGTATGTGCTTAATCCAGGATATTATTTGTTGCTAGCTCGTTTAGGGAATAAGGAGTGTCCAACGTAAACGGTGATTTTGGTTAACAGATACATGATCGAAGGATTAAGGAGATCCACAGTAAGAAATATTTCAGTAAGAAAGATCCATTGTTGGAGTATCACAGAAAATCCAATGTTATTGGATGACAGAAGTTGCTAGTTCCGTCTTTATTTACTCAAGATCCGTATGATTAGCTATTCTAAAAATTGCTGCAAAAAACTTCGCGTATTTACTATGACTACGCAACACTGTTTAAATATATAAATATATATATATATATATATATATATATATAT
>NC_068984.1:62911992-62912359 GCF_001194135.2 Octopus bimaculoides
GTGTGTGTGTGTGTGTGTGTGTGTGTGTGATTGTATAATTCAAAATGAAAACAAGAAAAAACAACTTTGCAAGGACGTAGTATATGCAAAATGTTAATGAGACACTCACAGAAGGAAAGAAAGAGCGGTTGTTTAACGCTTCGAGCACAGCTCTTCTTCAGAAGCAGGGGACATAGGAACGTCCAAAAGAAAAAGGGGGAAAGAATCGCCAATAGTCCACGTGCAGTTACATTTATGAAATGACCGGAAGTAGATGGACAAAGAGAAAATGTTTTTTGGACAGGAGAGTTTGAAGAATGGTTAGTATCTGTGTGTATGTGTGCGTGCGTGTGCGTGCGGTGTGTGCGTGTGCAGTGTGTCATGTGTG
>NC_068984.1:62912459-62912821 GCF_001194135.2 Octopus bimaculoides
GTTAATACCTAATTTAGAGAATTAACATTGCTTATATATATATATATATAGGGAGGACGATAAGCATAAATACAGACTTGTATATATAGAGATATATAAGTGATAGTTATAAGTATAGACATTGCGATATATAGATATATTGGCTGAAACTTGAAACGATATATATTTTCCAAATAACAATGTGCATATAGACTTTTTCCCAAGAATGCTCAATAAATATTTATGGCCTAAAATTTTATTCGACCTTGAAGTTACATTAACACGTAATAAATCTTAGTTTCCGCCTTTTTGTGGGTCAAATTTGAAATAGCATTTTAAAAGTATACTTGATAAATATATGACCAAATTCCTCTGTGGCATGA
>NC_068984.1:62913120-62914208 GCF_001194135.2 Octopus bimaculoides
TTTTTTTTCTTTCTGCACAACTGATGCATTATTTACTTAAACAAGATTGATGTAATGCCATTTTCTCAAAACGGACCTCTTGCGAAGGCCGTTATTATTAAGCGACTCCCTTCAATGCGGTTTTTCAAGTATAATGATACATTAGTCAAATATAATTTTGAGATTAAGATTTTCCGAAGTTCATACAGTCTAAAGATTCTCAGAATAAAAATAATATTAATAGAACCTAGAACAGCCACCCCTAACCACCACTCTATGGTCACGACCGATACGCATAACAACAATATCAATTTGAGCTAATCTCCGAATAATATCCTAGACTATAACTTGTCCATAAATAGTACAGCATCATTCTTACCCACATTTAAACCATGTAGGACAGATAGATCCAGCTGAAACTGCTGATCTGGGGCCGAATGCCCGCTGCAAACACAATGCAAACGATTTAACGTTGTGTATAATTGCACTGTCTACAACGTACTGCACAATTCTGCTAGCCTCTGGGACTACAATTAATATTAAGCGGAAATATTCCGCACTCTGAATTCCTGTAGATATGGGGAGCACAGCAAGTTCATTTCCCTAGCCAACCACATACCCACCTGATAAATAAGAAAATATAGGATAACCAGGGCTATAATTGATTCTGGTGTGTCAAGCCAGGGCCACGTTCTACATGTGGACTTTGCCTTCAGGAAACCCACCAAATATTAATTCATGATTAACCACAGTTACTTAATAGATAACAGGAAGCATTTTATTCTTGCAAACATAAGTTCTATCATACCTTTAGGTTCCTCCTGAGGCCTAATTGCAAGTGAAATTAGCACACATGATATCTACAACGCCTGCCTCTCTGTATTCATAGTCGTAACAATATTCGTGCGTATTTCCTTCATTTACTAATGCCTATACCCTAAACACGTATTTTTGAAGTTCGCTGGTTACGCTAAGCTTTTTAATTACTCTTTTACTCTTTTAATTGTTTCAGTCTTTTGACTGTGGCCATGCTGGAGCACCGCCTTTAGTCGAGCAAATCGACCCCAGGACTTATTCTTTAGAAGCCTAGTACTTATTCTATCGGTCTC
>NC_068984.1:62914879-62916082 GCF_001194135.2 Octopus bimaculoides
TGTATATATATATATATCTAGTGAAGACGCGTGGCTTCGAGGTTTGGAGTATCCGGCTGCCGATTGTAAGATCATGCGTGAGGTGAATTCCTGATGACGCGTTTTGTTCTAGAGCAAACCTCTCGACAGATTATGTCATACTGAAACGCCCAGAGAACTACGTCAAAGGTAGATGTGTTCATGGAGTGTTTAGATACTTTCCCGTTAATTTCACGAGCAGGCTGTTCCATTGACAGTATCAACTGGAACACTCCGGATCAACAGGCACTCCGTCATAACTAACGGAGTACTAGTTTTGGTTTAATATCGCATAGTATACATGTGTATCCCTAGATCGTTATTTTAAAAGAAACATTTCATTAAAAAGATTGCAGACGCTGAATCCCTGATGTACAAAACTTTTGTTTAAAGGCCTCATAAAAAATATTAAATGATATAAAAATAAAATAAAAACATTCTAAAAACTTACTGTTGATTGTAATACATTTTTGTATTACATTTCGATAAGATGAACCGGAAATACACAAACAAAGAAGAGAGAGAGGATGGTAATAGAGCTTTGCTGGGACAATGATAGAGCGTTGCAAAAGAAAAGACGTACAAATGTAAGACTAAAAAATGCGCGCAATAGTGAATAGAATGGCGTTTTCTGATTCACGTGTAGTCGAAACCTTCAATAAGTTGAAAGCGACATTTTCATTAAAAGAAAATATCAGAATTGGAAATTATAAGAGATTTCTATAATGTGACGACTTTCATAAGTGCTCTGTTTTTGTTTTGTGTTTTTGTTTCTTTTTGTACAAGTAACATGAATACAACTAATTAATGAGCAGTTTTCTTCGTATGTAAAACCCAAACAGACTTGTTTTCAGTTTTCATTTGTGCCATAATGTCATTGTCTACTATGAAATATCAAAATATTTTCCCGTATATTGAGACATGTTTCTTAACTCAATTCTAATTCATGTATCACATGCATAGGAATTTGGAGTCATAATTTCTATTGTATGTAATTCATTTCCAGATATTGACAATGGATTTAACTTCTTTAAAGTTGATTGCCTTTTAATCCATATATTCCTTACATACGAGTTGTGCGCTGTCTCCATTACGCTGCGGCTTCTGCACATCTCTTTCATGGTGATCTCCGTTTGATCGTGCTTGCACAAGAATAGTGACAGATAATATATATATATATATATA
>NC_068984.1:62916280-62918741 GCF_001194135.2 Octopus bimaculoides
ACATGTATATATACTAGCAGAAACACCCGTCATTGACTGGGTTGAAAAATACTGCGAAAATTGTACTATGAATATTGATGAAAGTTATTCACTTAGACTGTATTAAACATATATAAGAAATAGTTCTTAACTTTCATGTAGACGATAGAACTGTTTTCGTCTGGCCAGTATTATCATGGATGCATATACACTTCTGATCTATGACCTATAGTATTTCAGTCTATAAGTGAAGCAACCATCACACAGACTTTGGCTTATGTCTAGTACAAGATAAGTAAATAAATGTTCGGGAAAACTAAAGATATATTTACTATAATTTATTGAACTTAGTATTACAACAAACAAAAATAGAAATAGCTTTTCTTAGAGGAATATAGTGTGACGTTGACAATATGAATTCAAAGTTATTAATCATTCTGCAAATTTAATTAGTTGATCCCATGGTAAAGACTTCCTTATAGACAATGTTTTGGGTTTTACCAGCAGGGGCAAAAATTAAAAGATTGTTCTTGCTCCCCACTCTGGATATCACGCATATAACTGACCGTTTGAGAAACAGTCCTCTTTTAATTGCAAACAAGCAACTTTCAAAGTCTGATCTTGGAACCTATTCATGGGCATAGCAAAAGACAGAGGTATTGGAAATTGAAGTCATTTAACTCGAAGGGCATATTGAAAGATATTAAAGGTAAGCGAGGGATAAAAACACCTTCACTTACTCTACAGCCACAAATTATTGTGACCTGTATGAGATTTCTCATCGATTACTTGACAACAAATCTTGTGCCACTGCACAAATTTGGTTGAGAAAGGTTGCGCAGAAGCATGATTGGAGCGTCTATTTTCAATGGAAGACAACGACGAGGAGCTCCTGGTTGCTGCAGTGAATTTTAGAACAGGATAATTGACTATTTCCGATTCATCTGCAACAGAGTCTATAGATTTGGAAGTATGTTCGTTTCCTGCTAAAAGTTTCTCGAGTTTTCATTTGAATTATTCACAGTAACGTTCTTTGGTGCCATGATTGCTCTTTCGCACAACAAAGCAGCTTTTGTGTAATTTGAAATTTTACTTAGAAAACGTTTTCAATAAGTTCTGTCAAGGTGCAGAATTTTGATGGATCGAAGTCACCTTCATGATTGATATCTAGCCTTCATTCTCCAAGTTGCAAAATAGTATGGACAAATTGTTCTGACAGATGATCCCCATGCAAATATGCCCTTATATTTGTAGCACTTTGATATGTTGCCATAAAATAGATTTCAAGTATGATCTCAATTCGTTCGCCTTTGTTCCCCTGGAAATCACTGATGAAGTTTGTCTGAAATCACCTGAAAGTACTACTGTCACACTTCCCATCAAACAATTGGAATTGCGCAAATCCTGCAGCATTCTGTTAACAGTTTCTACTGAATTTTATGGGATAGTGTAGCTCCGTCTCATGCGATCAAAGAACATTTCATGACAACTTGAGCTAAAGGAGAACTTTTACTAATATTCCAGAGAGGTTCATCATTTGAAGTTATATTGAATGTCAGCTTGAATGCTGCGTGAGCTGTTCGGCCTCTTGGAAGTAAAGTCGCAATAATTCCAGAGATCCGGACTTTGGCTAGCATTAAATTTGTTAGAACAGCTTTACCAGTTCTTCCTGAGGTGTCTAAAAAATATAATCCTCCTCTCTTATGTGTCACTTGGTCAATGACTTTTGTATATGCAAGTCGTTGGTCTGGCAAAAGTTTCGGGACATAATTTTCAAGGATTATTGTTAATGAGTCAATATCATATTAAGTTTCTCACAAAACTTTTGTGATCAAACCATTCACTTGATTTCGATGAGTTTCAGGTAAGCCAAGCTCTTCCCCTCCCATTGAGACAACGCGATCTTCAATATCAACCAATGCAGAATGATATATGTCATTGTTGAATGCTGTTTCCCTCTCAAGGAATCTTAATTGTGCTAGACATTTCCAGTCTTCTGATAAATGATTCTTATATCTGTGCCACAACACTAATGGATTATTTACTTCACAATTCAGGAGAAGAATTGCAAAAAGATCTCTCAAATAGGTGTGCGTAACACTGAAGACTCAATCATTGTTCTATCCCACCGATTGTCATCTTCTAACAAATATAAGGCCAAACAGCCTTATTAGTAATAACAGCCTGAATTATTACTAAACAGCCTGAATTAGTACTAACAGTTTGACCAGCAATCGTTCTCATTGAAACTGATGGATATGACGGTAAAGTGGTGTATTGTGATGCCCAACAGATAGTATCTTGCATGTAAATGTGCCATAATAGTGGGCTCTAAAGAAACAGCAGATGGAATTCCTGGTGCTAGAGAATGGGTGTATGTGTATGTGTATGTAATGCATGCAGGCATGTATGTATGTATGTTTATGTATGTACGTGTGTATGTTTGTTTGTGTGTGTGTGTGTGTGTGTGTGTGTGTGTGTG
>NC_068984.1:62918751-62930934 GCF_001194135.2 Octopus bimaculoides
GATATGACGGTAAAGTGGTGTATTGTGATGCCCAACAGATAGTATCTTGCGTGTAAATGTGCCATAATAATGGGCTCTAAAGAAACAGCAGATGGAATTCCTGGTGCTAGAGAATGGGTGTATGTGTATGTGTATGTAATGCATGCAGGCATGTATGTATGTATGTTTATGTATGTACGTGTGTATGTTTGTTTGTGTGTGTGTGTGTGTGTGTGTGTGTGTGTGTGTATCTATTTCAGAGTTGTTAAAATTGTGCAGTTGTGCAATTTTCAACTTTTATACGATAATCTTCAGGAAATGTTTACATAAAGGCATTAACATTAATGATTGAGGTATTCCCTTAAATATCTTGTAATGGGCTCTATCTGGGTGAGGCTTACGAAAACTATTTTAACACACCATCATGTGACGTAGACGTCATGACTTTATTAAAGTGTTATCACAGGTAATATCAATGGCACTTAGTCATACAAACGTCTTAACCAATCAGAATCACCAACAAAATATTCCGCTAAAATCAGATGTTGAGAAACAATAGTCCTGCCTTGAATATTTTTAAATGAAATTAAAAGTTAAATTCAAATTCAAATTATTGTGAATGTTACTATAGTTTTTGAATAAAGTTACGTTCAAATTGATTTCAATGACACTATACTTCATGTTATTTTCTATTCAGAACGGGTTTGAGCTTTTTGATAAAATTTTTTGTGTTACAATTCTAACTTCACTTGAGTTGTAAAGTGTTAAAACATTGCCCTCCTCACCACACGTCAGTACTCTGGCTTGAAGTCATCCAAGTTCTTTGGTATCTAACCTTATTTCATAGAATCCAACAGCAACCACCATTCCTACAGATTCCCACACAAATATATCCTTCCTAATTAAAAATTCTGTAGAGAAATAATCAACTGCGAAGTTTGAACAGATACGTCAAACTCTCCCTTCAGTATGTTAGGATAAACCAAGTATCCCTCGAGCAAGCAAACACATAATATCTACATATATCAAGGAAACAATCTTGTATTACAACTTGCCTCTGCATGGACAAGATATAGTTCATTTACCTAAATTTTTCCCAAAAATAATTGTCTCCATAGTTTCTAATAATCATTCTTAATAATTGCACACATAGCTAAACTGTACCCTAAAGAGTAGGATCCAACTGAAGGCCAGAAAAATCACTCGGTCTTATCCTTTGTTGAGCATTTATGATGTAAAGGTAGATACTATATATTATTATTTGCATATTTGGAATGGTTATACAGACTTACCAGGCTTCATATAAACATCATCCACCTGAGACTATATATTTCAAAGATTCCCCAGAAATCTATAAAGCCTTTCCAACTTTTGTTCTGGTTATCTCTTCTCATGTTACAATGAGTTCTTTTTTTCTGTTCCAGCAACTGTTATGCTAGTTTCTTTTCATATCAACTTTCTATTATTCTCTGAACCCTTTTCTTACATACTTTCTTGAACTTTTCTCATTAGAGCTATACTCCACTGCAACACCATTTTCTATCCATGTTACTCCTTTTGGCACTTCGCCGGTAACATGTAAATCGGTCATAAACTGTTTTGATCACACCAATAGTAATAGGTCTGGAAAAATTGTTGTTTCCTCTCAAAATATGGTAAAATATAATTACTTCATATCTCAAGGTTATTATATATTTTCCTATATTTTTCATCGTTCTGTGATTTACTTCCATTTTAATAGTTGATTGAAAACACGGAGGGTGTATATAAGTACAACAAATACTTGATGTTGATGTGAAATACTGATACAAAAACAACATACACTTCAGTAATATACTATCATTTTACAATTGTACGTTATTTTCTGGTTGGTACGTATGTGCAGTGTACAAGTGAAATTGTCCTACTTCCATATGAATTTATGTAGGTGATTTGTTTGAAAATGTGGCCCTTCGTTTACTAAATGTTTTATGTGGGGAGATCTATGAAATAAACGTATCTGTAGTTGTGGAAATAATATCAACTGGACTGTTAACAACAAAAAAGCAACTAAAGATGATACAAGACGCACTCTTAAAAGATAACTAATAAATAACTTTGAAAAGAGTTGCCATATTGAAACTGTAAAAGAAAAGGTAATCCATTCTATCAAATCATAAAACGTCGACACTATTCTACTAATGTCAATGAATATTTCATAGATTTTTCTATCAGTTTCATAGAATTAGTATCAAATGTAAAAATAAATTATTATTTAGAATTCACTATTTTTATGGTTTATAGAGTCAGTTTATATCAAAGTGCAATATTACCATAACAATGTTTTACAGAGTTTATCATCAGTTATATTCTACTGAATAGTCACATCTATCATAATGTATATTAGCAACACATTTTCTTTCCCTTCTTTCTTCTTCTCTCCTTCAATAGTCGTGTTTAACTAGTTATTCATATAAACCTTGTAGGTAGCAAAGCGTCTGCTGGTCAGCTAATGACTTTATACAATCCTTTCTAACAGATGGTAATTCGACTTAATTCCCTCAGTGTTAATCTATGACAAAAGAAATACAGTGATTTCCAAATGATTTATCTATCTCCATGATATTGGCAATTCACTATCATTCATACAAACAGTTCTCTAACCGAGGTATTGATGAAACACGTGTTGATAACATGGCAGCAAAAGCATCAGGTCTTACTTTCAATTCTAGAATTCAGCTGTTTTCTGTTGACCAATGAGGAATTTAATAATTTGAACTCAAAATGTTGTTAGAACTGAAATAATAATTCAGTTAGTAACACATGTTTATATATACACATTTCCTATACCACTAAGATAGTAATAATTTCCAGTATATAGTACATGAAGAAATTCCTTCACTAAATCTGTAAATAAGTTTTCCGCTTGTGTTTTAATAGTTCGTTGAAACTTCAATCATTCGTTTGTTTTTGTTAAAAAAGACGATATCTAATAACTGCTCAGAAGTTACTCATGATGCGGGGACTAATTTCAACAACACTGGCAACAACAAGTCCATATTTCAGGGAGCTAGGACTTGAAGACAAAGAGTTATCAAGCTGTAATAAAAAAAAAAATCCATACTTCGCAAATGAATCTTTAAAGGGTTTCTCCAGTAACCAATGTTTCCTTATTTTGAAACATCGCATCATTGATGAGCAAATATCGTTTGATAAAACTAAAGGGTTGTTATTAAACAAGAGGACATTGAAAGAAGATGTTCATTCCTGTTTTTGTTTCATCTATTTTCCCTCTTTCACCTCTATTATTACATTGAAATTTTATATTAGTATCAACGTTATTGCATTAAGCTCTCTGGATGCATAATACTATTTCTTTCTCTTGCCAGACTGATGGCTTTATTTAGGAATGACAATTTTCTGCTTTTATTAAACTTGAAGAGATTGTAGATGAAATCAGGCTTCTAGTACTCCAATTCTTCTACTATCAAGGATTGCTGCCTGATGAAGCGAAATAATTTCATAGGGGAAAGTAATGTCCTTAAGAAAGTCACACACTTTGCATAATTTCTATTCCATTTCTTAAAAGCCTGTGACTCAGCAACAATTTTAAGAAATCAATAATTTGATTCGAATGTAATTGAATCAAAGCAAAAGTAAACAAATGACATTTTTTATGATATTTCAATATTATTTTAATATATTAAAGCAATTCTAAAAAGAAATTATAAGGTATTTCAATTAACTTTAACCCATTGATTGTATTGATGTTAAAGCCTTTTATATTTAATTACAATATTTCACTCGCTATCAACAATAATCCTTTTATTTTTTAAATATCACGTTTCCCTTTCCGTAGATTGACATAATGCGGATATAGTATCACACACATATTACACTAGTCTGGTTTCTCAAAGCATTTTAGAAGTATTATTCATACAAGTATATGGTATGTGAATGGCATAATCACGCCTGGAACATCTATATTCATATGTCTGATCGATCTTTATTGATCAGAGATTAAACAGCAACAACAATGATAACAAAGCCAATTCTTAATTGAGCAAAACTAAAAGAGCAGCAGGTAAGTAGGTGACCATCAAAGGTATAAGCTCTTCATTTCCTCTTAAAAAACTGCAATATAGTAAAGGATTTAAATTCGCTACGGCATAAGACCACCAAGGTATAAATGCATATTAGAATATCCATTCTGTTATTCATTTTCAGCTCTAGACCTGCCTTGACTGAGTAGACCAATAATAAAACCCATTCCAGTTGGAACCATCCGGTTTTTCCCTCGCTACACCGCACCCAGACTACATTCTGGAATGTGTATTTCTTTTCTAAAATGGTCTCGACGGATTATTTTCTGGAGATTTCGCTGCTAGTCCAAGATGACCGATCGAATTGATAAGATAATTCTTTACTGGCATGATTGTGTTGTTGCTGTTGCAGTTACCATGGTTTAGCACTAAATCATTCCTGATCGATGCGTTCTATGATCGAAACTCTCAATATAAAGCATTCTATATCTATATTTTCATATGTTGTATGTTTAGAAAAACATTGTCCAGTTTTTAAGATTAATTTATGTGACTTAGGAATAGATTTGAGTAACTATGAAGCGTTACTTGGCATAAATCATTCTTGCAGTATATACAGTGGATTCTTTTCATATGAAAAGAAAGTTACTTAACATTAATAATGAAAGACTTCACATCTTACCTGAAAGCGCAGTCTTAAAGAAATCGACATAGAAACACACATAAATATTCTTGCAGATATAATTAATTTTGATTTTCTAAACCTAGCATAATAGTGAGCTAACTGATTTCTGCATTATGTTCGTGTGTATTTGCAAATCTGCTGACTGATCTTTTAGAAGTGGTCTAGAATATTTCTGAGCACCTCTGTATATAAAGCACTATGAAAGACTCAAATGTATAAGGAGTAAACTATTGCTGACATGCCTTACGCGTGCTTTGTAAAATGTTAGCAATTGATCAGTGTTGTAGTATTTTCTACCTATGAGCATGAAGTCTATTCCTTGAGAAGAAATTTGACAATATTATATATGGGCAATTGCTATGATTGATAATAAAAAAATTGACATTGTAATTGATTTTTAGAAACAAATTTTCTTTTATTTCATCATATAACACGAACGTAACTAAGACTATAAAACTAGGATTCTTCTAGATAATGAAATGTTTCTGAACCACTCAATAATTCATAATTTTGCCAATGAAATAAAGCTAAAACTATGATGTAGGAAGTAGATATTTTACAGGAAAAATATATTTATCCATACCTGAGCAATACAAACATATACGAAAGGCAAAATCTTGTATACACATATATGTTGTGTATGTGTGTGTGTGATGTGTTGTGTGTATGTGCACGTTTGCGTGTGTTCTGTGTGCTGTGCATGTACGTGCAGTAACACGATATATACTGAATTTCTAGAAGTTGTTTCTTGTGTGTCAGTGTTGTGTGTATATATGTGTGTGTATATCTCTGTGTGTATGCTTATCAATGACTGTATATAGTTTTATTTGCAGATGTGTTTAGAAAGTCATTGCAACGTAATTTGAAAATAGAAGAATAAAATGAGAAACAAAACCTAACAGAAACACCTTAAGCTTATAATTTAATATTAAAGCTTTAAAAGAGATTTATCGTGATTTAAATGGAAATGAAGATTAAATATACACACACACGTGATATAAAAATATGGCCGTTGTGATAGGAGCATTATTTCTAGTTTTGTATTGACCAATTATCATTGCATAACTCCTGCTTCTCTTGCTGATACTAAAATTCCTTTTATTAATAAGGATAACAGAAAATCTCATTATCTCTTGCTGATTGTGACATTCTATTCAAGAATGAAGCAGGTCTCCTTAATCCTAGAATCTCGAAACTTCTAATACTTTGGTTTTGACATCTCTTCGGATGTTTTCTAACAGCAGACACATTTGGAAGAATGCGTTCTGTAATACGTTTGCGCAATTTCCGGACTGTAACTGCGATGCAACTTCCGTCACATGTATTACATTGAACGCTAGCATGTTAATCCATGTCTCCATTGTTCACAGAACGGTTAGTAATAGGGTACATATCGTTCTTATTGTTGAATTATACACATAAAGGTGCCTTCTCAGAGGGGACTTAAGGTCCCAGAGCTATGTTTAGCAGTGTATTACAGATTACCTGGCAGACTACAGCAACGCGTCTATCATTGAAATGCACCAGACTTAAGAGGTAAGTAGGTGTGCAAATCGCCCATTCCTCGTATCCTAGTCTGTGAGCATTCACACTACGATTATTGGAACTAGGTGGTTTTTTCACTTTGTTATCCTGACCAGGTTTAGTATCAAAAGTGGATTATGCGTGACAATCTCCTTTTTTCTCACAACACACTATAATATCTAAAGCTATATAATTCAGTATCTTCGTTTTTAAAATATGCCAAGTATAAGTGAGGTTTTCGCCTGCTTTTTCATAATCGTTTCACGGTTCCATGGAGATTCACATAGAGTAAGTGTTTCTGGTAACGGTAACAATTATTTGTACAAATAGATATACGATAGCTACTCTTGAGTTTAGAGCCCCACATCCAGTTACTTTCCAGTATTGAAGTTTAGCAACTCATATACTTAGGAGTGTTACTAGTATATATACCGAGCAAAATGTTGGGGAGATTACGATAAGCAGAAGTTTACGTCATATCTCTTCGTAAGTTACACCATTGTGTTTGTTTGTAATACACCGCTGAATGTTCCGAGTGCACTTCGATGCTTAACCCCAACCGATCATCAGAGCAACATTTTACTGCATTGTGCTACACAGAATTAAAATAATGTTAAAATTCGGATAGAAAATTAGACTGAATTTGGTGTGTGTAGGTGTACTATAAGATGAGATATACATATGAGAGGTCAATGAAGATATAATGACCTGAATGGCAGCAACATCATTCATATAATGACATTTTGCTAAATAGAAAAATTCATATCATTAAACGAATTGTCTCTCTTCAATGGTGAATGCATATAACTAATTATTCGCTTACGTACAAATCTCAATGAAAACATCGAAATTTTAATTAAAACTTGTTTGCATTTATCTTTCAAAAGTCGGAAAATTAATAATATGTCATTATTTATGAGACAGATTCTAACGGTTTGTTGTTCCTTGTGATATCAGTTTCTTTTATTGGCACCATTAAAAATATCTCATTGACTGGTTTTCTGTCTTTCATCTCTTAATAAATAAAAAAAAAAATTCAAATTATAAAACTCTCAATAAAATTTAATACATACACTTTAATATATAACAAAACTTTAGATTTATAAAATGTGCCACCACTAGGACTTGTGGTATCTTACATACATGAAGACAGAAGAGCTAGGGCGTAATTCATTGAACTCTTTCACATCCCAACTTATTTCCTTTATCAAACTGAAGGTTTACGTTCTGTGATATATCCGAGGCGCAGTAATTCTCAAAGTCGAAAGACATTCACACCTGAAATACTATTTATTGTAAGTGTTGTCGGTTTGAAACCTCAACAACGGTATTCTGAATGTATCTAAGCAATAAAATTTCCTTATGTGTGTTTATCAGTTGAATTTCTGTTCCGAAATCTAAACATTTTCTTCTAATAATAAGATTTAACCATTAATTTTATGCAAACGCAAATATAATTTGAGAGTGAATTCCGAAATATTTATTTTAGTACATACATTTCATTGTTCTTTTCTCTTGACAAATTTGTTATGACATGCACATGTGTGTGAGCGTGCGCTTGTGTTTGTGTGAATGTGTATATGCATGTGTGTATATGCGTGTGTGTGAATAAGGTGATGTATTTGAAAAGAATCAGTAATATAAAGAATTAAAATGTTTTGTAGTAGCAAACTTCAAGCGAAATGAGACTAACACTTAGAAATAATTTCGGTTACAATAAAAGATGTTCAATGCCACTGGGTTGTTCAATAAAAAATGCTTCACATTGGATAGCTTATTTCTGACATTGCATTATATTATTCTCTTTTTTAAAAATCTTTTGATACTGGATTCCGGGAGGGTATTTAGTACAGGATCATAGTATCCACCCCTATATCATCGTCCTTCAATGCCAGGCATTTGTTTTCATTTCACATTAACAATATCCTAGCAGACATTTCTTTTGCCATTGTTCTTTTATTCATCGCTATCTACTGCGTCAACAGGGTTTAGGAAACGTTCCTAATTACTTAGAAGAAAAGTTATACTGGCACTTCAATCATCATCATCAACTGTAGCAATTTCATATATTGGAATGTTAACCAGATCTCATCCAGTCAAAGGGCCCTCTCAATTTTGCAGATCATCTTAGAATCAGTTTTATTCTCTTGTATTTTTACTGCCAATAGAAATGGTCGGTGCTTTCAAATCCAACTAATTCTATCCAATAAGCTAACCGGAAATCGAGAAAACCTCAAAGTAGAAGTCAATTTGATCAGCCAAAATAAATAATTGTAGTTAACTATCTTATCGGGTATTATCTTTCTTCTTTTCCATAACATAGTGGTTACATATGTTTATGTGTGTTTTTAAGTTCCAATTTTATATCGATGTTCTAACACAAAATGAACACTCCACACATATGTTGACGATGAAATTTACGTTTACTCAGGATAGACGATAGGGACACACACGCTAAGATACAAACGCACACACACACACACACACACACACATGCTCACACGCACACATGCACACACGTTCACACGATCACACAATCATACACACACATACAGACACAGACACGCACACACACACACACACACACACACACACACACACACACATATATCATATACATTGTTTTATTTTATAAGATGTAAGAAGTAGATAAGAGGCGTCTCCAACATCTCTCTCTCCTTTGATTATTGAAAAATGTTTTCTTCGTTATTAGTTCTCGTGAATTTCTATACAGTAGATGTGCATAAATCCACAGAAGTTTAGTAGTTGTACAGATCTCAGCGAAAGAGTCAGACAGAATTTGGAAGCACCTGAGGGTTCTTCATTAATTCACTTTTTGAAATAAACTGATATTTTACGTTTTAAATCCTACACTTAAAGTAGGGCTTGAGACGTGAACTAATAGAATGTTTAGAAAGTGGGGCATTCTACATGTTGGTAGTGTTGATGAAGGAAGCGTACCTTTTTTTCAGCAGTGAAAATCTCTCAAAAACGCAAGTATACATATCGACAATATACAGATAGTTGTTGCACAGAAACTATTTTGAATCACGATGCCACGCTTGAATATTGGAAGCCATTCTGCTAGCTAGTGTCTTCGCACCGCCATTGCAAAGAAATTAAATGAAATTAAAATAGTAGAATTAAAATAAAGGTAGAAGCAGCTTATAAATGCATCTTGCATACGTATACAACTCAGTGATGCAATTATGCATGTTAAGCAGTTCGAAATATTTTTATATTGCAGTTAAAATATCAGGAAGCTTTTTTAGATTGTGTTCCCTTGAATTTATATATATATATATATATATATATATATATATATATGTATATATACGCATACATACATACATACATGATTTTGTTGATAAGCGCAATACGTTATAATATATTCCTTCTGTCAATTTCGCCGATCGAAACACGATTATTATTGATAAGAAATGTTAATATCCCCAATTCTGTATTTGATCCGATATGCGTTTAAATACAAGACGGTTATATTTTTCTTCATGGTAGTTTGTCTGAACATCCATGAATTTGCAAATGTTGGTGTTTGTTACTTATGATAGCCATGTTTCAATTGTTTCAACTGATCGTTTCAAAATACTATGATCTGTAGCTCTTTATCAATGGATATTTTCTCTATGCAAGCAATGAGTTCTTTATGTTAAGAATTGTTGAAGTCTATTGCAATACATACACACACATACATCCACATACATCTACAAGCACGCACACATAGATTTATATATATATGTATATATATATATATATATATATATATATATATACATATATACATACATATATGCATACGCGTGCGCACACAAACACACGCGCACACATACATACATACATACATACATACATACATACATACATATATATATATATATATATGTTTTGAGATATACGTAAGTGTAATCTCGTTGATAATTTCAGTTATATCTAACATCAGTAACAAAGTTATTGGCAATGATAAGTTCTCAAAGTTCTTTGCAATTCTAAAGCTTAATAAAAAATTCTTCTAAATCATCAAATTATAGATGTAAGAACATAAATAAATTTTGAGACATTTTGAAAAGACATGCTTTGTTTAGTGGAGCAATCAAGATATTTAATCTCCTTAGCTGACAGCATATATTTTATCTGACATTGAAACATCATGTTTCTTTTCTTTTTTATACGGTATTTTTCTCTAATTTCAGCCATTTGACTATGGCCATGTTGTGGTCGCACATCAACGGAGAGAAACTGAGAAAAAAATTAAATATGAAAAATAGAAAATTTTAACACTGAAAAATTTATCCAAAAAATTGAAAGAACTTCTATACAGTCTTAAAGAAAAATATACGTTAAATTTCATTTAATAGTAGACAACTGAAACGCAGATCATAACAAAATATGTCTACGTTTCTACATAAAAATAGATGTGACCTGAGCATTGGCTTATAGGACTCATAATCACAATAAAAGTAAAATCTATCTAATTAGCTTGAAATCACGATTTGTCGGTTACTAATACCGTATTTGATTATTACATTGTTACTGACGGTTTATAACACGTTCTAATTCGCGATTATAAGTTATGGTTATAATTCGCTGTTAATATTTCAGTATCTTTAGTGTTTGTAAACCTAGAATCTGGTAACTACCGGTTATATTTCAGCTCGTTTTGACACCAAATTGGATCGAGAGTAAAACTAGTATTTTCTTTAATAAACACAAATTATATGCGCTGTAGTGTACATCATTGAAAAGTAATTACCAAATATACATCGATATTTTTTTCTTTTTTATTTTGCCAGTATTGACAGATATATGAACAGACGGTTGGCTAATTAAGCATATAGCAGAACAAAATTAAAGATTTTTATTGTTTTCGATGAGAGAAGATCTTAAATTTGAAGTCCGTCTCGGACATATAGGCTCGGATATATAGGCGCATTATGGCAAAGGTTATCAATGCTACTCAGGATTTAAGGAACTGAAAATACAAGACTGTACTTCTAGTAGAAGTAGCAGTGCAGTTAGAGCGAAGGTTAAAATGCCATGCAACGTTTGGTCAATTTCTTTTTCCTCAAGTTCAAGCCAACTGGTGAATTCACAATGAACTAGGTTGCTTTTGCTGACGTGCAGGGTGGATTATATTCCTCTTCCGTCTTTGCGTTTCACTCTTATTTCGTGAGACTTGTTCCTAACGAAATAATTATTAAAAAAATAATCGGTTTTAGATCTCGATTAATTATTTCTCAGTTCATTTTCAATTATACATGCTTTTACTGGATATTCAAATTATGATATTTTTATTGTTAATTAGTAATTTTTAATTTTTAAACATTAAATCTCAATACTTTAACACCATTAATGTTTAATCCTTGTGATTTCAGTTTGCAGTTAATCACCTATTTACAACGTGTAATTAGAGCTTTGAAAAGTATATATTTTTTAATATCTTTATACATTCACTTTATCATAGCTTGAACCTTCCTGTTTCCTATGATTTTTTTATAATTTTCACCTTACCGGATTTCTACAACCTGTATAATCTATATAATTATTCTTTAAAAAAATTTCAATATGTATGATATTTCTAAATACTTATAATATTTTAAAACATTTTAAATATTTTTATCGTTATGTAATATTTTGATAAAATTTTGTTAAATTTTAAATTTCAAATGTTAATTTCGTTACTACTCATCATTTATTTCGGTTCTTTAGGTAAGCGATACAAATTCTGCTTAGCATGTACGATAATCGATTTTGGTAAGTGTCCGATGACATATCATTCCTCATGCAAAATTAATTATTTATGCGTTTGTAATGGAGTGGTACTGAAACAACTGTAATAACACTCATGTTATAATGAAAACTTCAGTTTTGCATGTCAAATATATACATGCTTGTGTGTATGTATTTCTATATACACACAGACACACACGCATATATATATATATATATATATATATA
>NC_068984.1:62931079-62941324 GCF_001194135.2 Octopus bimaculoides
ATATATATATGTATATATCTATATACATATATATGTATATATATATATATACTTACATACATATATATATAGGTGTGTGTGTGTGTGTGTGTGTATGTGTGTGTGTGTGTGTGTGTGTGTGCATGCGTGAGTGTGTGTGTATGTATATATCTTTTAAGTTCGCTTACGCAAAGGAGACTCAAACAGAATGGAGTGAGCTATACGACCAACTGATCTATAATAAAAACGCTGGTCTAAAATAAAAAAAATACACAACAGAACATCACGTGTGTGCAATTTATGCCTAGCGGACACCCTGAAGATCACATCTAGAGAAGACGTAATTAATCGACATTCCGAAGTAAATATATCATGTAAGTATAAAAGCAAGGCTAGACTATTCATGAGGACCTCATTATCCTTCCAGTTAGTTTGCTCTCTTCCTCCCCCTTCTCTCTATTTGCCTTGAAACAGCTCTTCTAGATGTGTTTGTAGTTTATTGTCTAAGAGACCATTTGGTTTGTGCATATTTGTACTACACTCTTAGCATAGATTTTGATGTGCATGGATGACACTGTAGACCTCAAAACCTGAATCAAGTTGCATGTATGAGTTGACTCTAATTGCTGAGTACATCCAATAACTTCCAATATTCTTTTAAACACTTACGAAATGAGTAAATATAACGAAACTACTCTACATTTTGTTTCACTCTTACGAATTCATTACATCGATGTCGCTGCCTCCTCAGTTATCTGTCAAATTCTTTCAAATCATATTCTCCTGTTATAAAAAGTTATTACATTTTGCACACTCTATTTTTATTTATTAAACAATAACACAACAGTTGTGGCTGTGTCACATTAAGTAATATGTACACATAATAAAGGCTGAACTGGCCCTAAACAGCAATAGTTGTGGCCTTTGCGAAATTCTGAAATCATTATTAAATATGTACTCACAGGTATATATATTTTTTAAATCTCATCAAATATTTATTACGACTACTATTTCTTCTGTTCTCAAAATTCCTTTCTTTCCTCTTCATAATATTAACATTATTAAAATATGATTTATAACATTTTTCCAAAATCAATATTTAATCTTTAATTTTTTTTAAGCAATAATATTTTAGATTGGAAAATTGCTTCGTAATCAAGTTATTATCAAATTATTGCAAACTGCTTTGTCAGTCGATTCTGTCTTTCTCAATGTTTTAAATTCCACCTGCGCATTTTATCGTATGATTGATATTAATACTGATTTGATGTTAGATTTTATGGATTTTGATTCAGTTTCCCGGAAACCTTTACACTGGCCAAAAGAAACAAAACAATATATTATTCTGTGTCACCTCTATACGAGAAATGTTGGAAAATTTTATTTCACAAATATCATGACGTATTAAATTGCTTAAGAACCTCCTCGTAAAACAACACTTGTCCTAATGCTTTCTACATTTATGTACTATGATGCCAGGCACCTAGTCTTTCTGATGTGGAACATTTTTGTGTGAGTGCCTGGAGTGATTTAATATTATTCTTTTGCGTGTTTCAGTCGTTTAACAACGGCCATGCAGGGGCACCGCCTGCGAGGGTTTTAGTCGAACAAATTGACTCCAGGACTTATTTCTTAGCACTAATGCTACTCCATCAGTCTCGTTTGCCGAACCGATAATTTACGGGGACGTAAACACAGCAACACCGGTTGTCAAAAGGTGATGGGACAGACATGAAGAAATGTGCGCACGCACACACGTACATACATATATATAAGACGGGCTTATTTCAGTTTCCTTCTACCAAATCCACTCACAAGGCTTTAGTCGGCCCGATGCCGTAGTACAAGACACTTGCCCAAAGTGCCAAGTAATGGGACAAAACCCGGAACAATGTGGTTGAGAATTTTGCTTCTTGCCATACAACCACACCTGCACCTATTACTGAGGTATTCTCTTGTAATTTCCCGGGGCCTTTGTTGTTGTTGTTGTTGTTGTTATTATTATTATTATTATTATTATTATTATTATTATTATTATTATTATTATTATTATTATTATCATTATTATTATTATTATTGAGTGAGAGAGAAGCACATGCCATCAAAGTGACATGGGGCTACAAATATATGAAGCCCAGTATACCCATCATGACTACTCGTCTGGTAAGGGTACACCAGACACAGACATCACAAACATATGTGCGCGACATGGTGATCTCATATCAAAATAAACAGTGCATGAACTTGCAGGTGGGGCCCAGTTAGAATTTTCATCAAATTGAGTAGGCCATCCCACTCAAAAAGTCCCTGAATGAGGGTAGTTTAGGGATGATGAACAAAACGCCTATGTTTCCTAAATCGAACTATTCATACCCCAAAGAAATTCTCTCAGCACATGACTATGATGCTCCCCCCTACTTCGGCTCATGATCAGAGATGCACATATCCTCAGCCTGCAAGAGACATGATCAACTGGTTAAGGTCAAGCAACTGACAAGCAAATCTGTGGTAGTGAGCAGAATATTTGCTGTAGCCCATCTTTTTATTCCAAGACGAAACAAAGTGCATAACACTTTCATTCAGTTATGATGAGAAGCCATGAGAGCAAGTCCCCGCTATTGTGACACTAGTATTATTATTATGAAGGCGGCGAGTCGGCTGTATCGTTTGCACGCTGGACGAAATGCTTAGCGCTATTTCGCCAGTCTCTACGTTCTGAGTTCAAATTTCACTGAGGTCGACTTTGCATTTCATCCTTTTGGGATCGATAAATTAAGTACCAGCTGTGTAATGAGGTCAATTTATCGACTAAGCCCCTCCCCTCAAATTTCAGGCCTTGTGCCTATAATAGAAAGGATTATTATTATTATTATTATTATTATTGTTGTTGTTTTCTTATACACTCAACAGATTAGACTGTTGGAAAAGAAGAGAATCCCAATATCGGGAAAGAACAAGTAGGCTTAGACGCTAAGAAACCTCCTTTTGGGTTACAGCAATTAGCCTTAGATGCAAAGAACTCTTCTAAGTATCCTACCTGTAACTAATAACACGGTTTTCTGCAGCTGTACTGAATTAGGTTTTATGCCTATTTCTTCTATTTGCTCAGATATTTAGGGATAGTTCCCAATGTACCTATAACTACAAGGGTACATTTTACTCACGCTTTCCATAGTCTCTGTAATGTAATAGCTAGGTCCTGGTACTTCACTATTTTTTCTAAAATTCTCATATGAATTTTTTCATTGTTTGGGACTGTAAATTCAATTATCTGGCACTTTCTATTCTCATTATCTACTACTACTACTACTACTACTACTACTACTACTACTACTACTACTACTACTACTACTACTGCTGCTGCTGCTGCTGCTGCTGTTGCTACTACTACTACTACCACCACCACCACCACCACCACCACCACTACCACCACCACTACTACTACTACTACTACTACTACTACTACTGCTACTACCACCATGCTATTGAAATTGTTCAGTTATATAATACTCTCCTGATTATTCTGGCCATGCCAAGGAGGCAAACATTTTGTAATAGTTCTACTGGGCACTCTATTCCAATTTCCATAATTTTTCTCTTGATGCCTACTGAGATTTTCCTAAGGACCCATTATTATTATTATTATTATTATTATTATTATTATTATTATTATTATTATTATTATTATTATCATTATTATTATTATTGAGTGAGAGAGCAGTACATGTCATCAAAGTGAAACTGGGTTAAAATATGCGAAGCTCGGTATACCCATCATGACTACCCCGGCTGATAAAGTTACACCAGGCACATGCATCACAGCCATATGTGCGCCACATAGTGATCTTGCAGGTGGGGCCCAGTTAGAATTTTCTTCAGATCGAGTAGCCCGTCCTACTAAAAAGGTCCCTGAATAATGTTTGTTTAAAGATGTTGAACGAAACGCCCATGTTTCGAAAGATAAATTATCCAAACCCCAAACATTTCCACTCAACACATGGCTATCATGCTCTCCCACTACTTCTGCTAGTGATCAGAGATGCACATATCGTCAGCCACTAAGGGACATGCTCAACTGATTAAGGTCAAACAATTGGCAAGCAAATTTTTTGTGTTGAGCAGAATATTTGCTGTAGCCTATCTTTTATACCAAGAAAAAAAAACAATGTACATGATAACACTTCCAATCAGTTAAGATGACAAACCACTAGAGCTACTGCCTGGTACTGCATCAGGGCATTTATTATTATTATTATTATTATTGCTATTATTATCATTATTATTATCATTATTATTAGTAGTAGTATTATTGTTGTTGTTGTTGTTGCTGTTGTTGTTATTGCTATCATCATCATCATCATCATCATCATCATCATCATCATCATCATCATCATCATCATCATCATAATCATCATCATCATCATCATAATCATCACCATCATAATAATAATAATTATTATTATTACTATTATTTATCGCTATTTTAGTAACCCCACGATCGAAACCGTTCCAGCTATCAACAATTTATATTGTTTCGGGCATCTAATTTTAAATTATCAAAGGTAGTTTCAACTTTTCTTTAATGTAAGGTGTAAATTAAAGTAAATCAAATTACGTTTTTAAGAAGCCTAGTAACTACGAAGAGATTTTCCTGATAGCTCGTTTTTAGAGGTTATTTTGTATCATATCTGAGACAACTATATTTCGTATCAGACGTTTGTGAAAATAATTCTAATGTATACTAAATGTCCCTGAAATAAGACACCTTTGCAAACATTTAACGTCATCTGTGAATCTTTATCAGTTTTCTGTCCATGCTATAGTAGTAAGTGAATTCAAACCACAGTTGTTCATTCCTTGCTCATCGATTCCTATTCTTGTATAGCAAATAAAGACACCTATCTCGAAGTTGATATAGTACTATATAGACGTAATAGAATATGATGGTGATCGGAGATTGGAAGGTTGTGTATGTGTAAAATATTGCAGATATAAATATTATATATAAATATTAGATGATGACCCATTTCGAAAGACATTAATTGTTCGAAATACCATAAGCCTGTTGATACTAGCACAGTAAAATACACTACCTTCTGGCAGTAAAATGTATGCTAATCAAATACTCAGCCGTCCAAAGATTTTTCTACTTTCAAGAGAGGACAGTACCTTATCATAACAGATACTTTCATTTAGGTGAATGAATGTATTTAAATGTCCTATAATTTCCAAGAACTAAAGGCGAAAGTGGCAAAGAGATTGAAAATCTACAATTTCTTTTCAATATGAATCCCATTCATTGACATAGATGTAATTCTCACTGAGTATTATATAAAATATTTAAGTCAGTAACTTCATTCAGCAACTTTATTTAATTTCTCTAAGTGAAATGGAAACTATGTTAAATCTTGTATTCGCATGGATTCATACCAATATAATCTGGTGTGAATGGCTTTTGTATTGACAAAGAGACATCAGATTCAAATTATATTAGTCTGACAATAATTTCTTTGTAAGCACATAGTTAAAGTTTAAGAATAAGTTATTGCTGTTAGCTGTGTCTGGATTGGATTTCTTTTTATCTGAAAGATGAAATAGACTTGTGCTGCTTATTACATTTTGATGAGGTCTTTAATCTATTATAGGATATTAGGATATTAAGTAGCTGTCCATTCTACTTTCATTTATATTAAGCCTTTCTCAAATCCTGGTAGAGAGTTATCCGTCTCTGTTCCAGTTGTTGGAATGAATATTGAATTACAAAAAGGTGATTCGTTTCTAATGTGACTTACAGCAATATGTTTATTAGGACGATATATTCAGTTAGCAACACTCCTTTTACTTAGCTGAAAAGAGAGCTCTCTTTAAGAAGCACAGTTCACTAATGCGAGAAGTAATGTAATAATTTAACAGTTAGATGACGCATATATTTGTAGAGTTGTCTTCATATTGGCTCGTAGATATGAAGAATGTATGAGGTGATTTTGAGCATAACTATATGAGTATGATGTCTTCAATGACACTTCAAAATTTATGTCGTAACTGCAGGTCATTAGTATACAAAGATTCTATTATACTATTCATTACTAATAACGCACTACAATTACTCAAGTCAGTCTTCAAACATCTTGAAAGCAAAGATTTATAATCAATATACTTCATAATCAATCCGCTTCTTAATTAATTAACTTAAATATTCTTGCTGTAGCTATAGCTCGAAATCTGTATGTATTTCCTTATGTCAAATATCAGCCATGAAATAAGAATGATAAGCTTATTGAAATTATTTTGCTTTGCATTAATTAGTCCGAGAAGAAACATTATGACTCTAATTGGAACATTTATTTAAATTCAGGAATAACAAAAGATCCCTATCTTTGATTCATTTCAGCGGAAAAAAAACTGCAGGGCAACAAAAAAAAATGTGTCGGAAGAGAAAGGTAGTTTAGCAAGAAAAGCTGTAAGTGATGTTATTGCTTTTTCTGTTGTATAAGAACAAATCAGATGAGCAGAATAATTATGAAAAACATTTTCTATCTTTGACAACCCGTCTTTCTTTTGGGTATTGTGTATCTAGGAGTATATTATCCAATGTTCGCCCCCCCCCCACACACACTTACCAAAACATTAGTGGGATTTCGCACGCCGAGCGACATCACAGGTGAATTATTTACTGGGATTTCAAATGAAGTGTCGACGTGTCATGACTCTTGTTTTTAAGAAGTGGATACAGAACTGGCGATTTCAGGGAAATAGAAGCTAATTGTAGAAAGTTAAAGGGAGGACACGGTATGACAACAGTGATATCTATATTTGAGGGATGTTTTATCAAATTCCGATGGGATGAGTTATTGACTTGAATCCATGATCACGAATCTAACATAATAACTTACATTAAGGCCACCTGCTTGGCAAAATTGTTAGCGTATCGAAAAAAATGCTTTGCAGTATTTGTTTCGGCTCTTTACGTTCTGAGTTCATATTCTGCCAAGGTCATCTTCGCTTTCCATCCTTTCTGGCTGGATAAAAATATAGTACAAATCAAGTGTAGGGTATCGACTAATTTCCCATCCACAAGACCGCTAGCCTCATGTCGAAATTAAAACTTAAAGGCGGTGAATTGGCAGGATCGTTACTAACTTGGATAAAATACTTCATAGTTTTTATGTTCTACGCTCAAATGCATCTGCGCTCCAGTTTGCCTTTCATCCTTTTAGAATCGACAAAAGAAGTACCAGTTGGGCACTAGGTTTAATGTACGTGACCTCACACTGCCTTGTGTACCGTTACTACAACTGTTTCTGCTTTTTATACCACCAATATCCCCAGACCATCCCTCCTATATTTTCTTCTTTCGGCAGTCATAGTGCGACTCATTTTATCTTCTCGGCTCTTTCACTTGTCTCTAGGCATTACTTTCTCACCTCGGAACGGCAACGTTTTTCCTATAGTCTGATGCACGTTTTACTTATAGTCGACTTAGAAGTATTGAAGTTGCTCACAGGCAGTGTAAGATTCCGTAGCAAATGACTGAGACCCTCTGTGGTTCTTTTATTTGCTGAATAAACAAAAAATATAACTCGGGTGAAACCAGGACTTATTAAACAATACATACACAATAAGAAATATAGATTTATATATATTGTTTGTATAAAGAGAAAGAGACTTGCCGCAGCCAGACTATCTTAGTTTTAGGTCAACAAGAGATGTTGCTGGTCTGAGACTAAGCATCAACATATTCGTATAGTCTACAAACTCTATAACAAGTCTCCCTTCTCTCTCACTGGCTTTTTAGATTTAGGTCCTCTTCCGAAGTTCTGTGCATTAAGTGGCAAACTTCTATAACCAGGTTCGTCGGTTGCTAAAGTTGGACATCTGTTACCCGTAATGCGGACTTCCAATCATTTAGAAATGTGATCTTCAACTTGCTCCTTTTACGCTTGCAGTCAGCTGGTACCCAAGATATGGCTGTTTTCGAGTGCCGTTGACCGGTATGACACAAAATATGGATAACCAGGTGGAAACAGTACCCTGCTACACTTTCTTGCATTAGTCATCATCTCGTTAGGCTCAGAATCAGTTCATTTGTAACAAGGTAGCACCAGTTAATTCTCCAAATTTTTCTCGAGCACCATTGATGAAATGCATTTACTTTTTCTCCGTCCCAAGTGTGCTCTTCTAAGTCATGTTGGCGTAGATTGCTGTAAGCAGAACGATAGATTTATAAAGATCATGAAATACTGCCAAAATCCCAGTTACCACTTTTCTTCAATTATTGTAACATTATTATTCCACAACAATTATTTAATTGAAATATTTTAAGCGCATCGCACAATAGTATTTCTACTGCATGTGGAATATCTGTACACAATATATTCGTGTATGATACACACACTTATTTAATATATAACTGCAATCAAATAAATGAAATAAAGTAAAACGAATATCATTTGCTTTTGTTTTATTGACAGGCGTCTAATTTTTAAGTAACAATAGAATGAAGTGTTTGGTATACTTATAACTGAACATAAAATCAATAAGACACATTGATATGTAGAAATAATTATAAAAAATATAAACAACCATGTTTTTTGTTTTTAAATTTCGATTTATTTTTAACATGATTTATTTTAACATGAAGTTTTGACATATTGATCAAACTACTTGATATTAAGCAGCTTATAAATTGGTTTTTAGTTTGGAGATTATCACAACTACGAGGAAACGGAAACACGATTTGCTAAAGTAGTCTATATTTCTTTTACTTGAATATAGACAGTGAATCCACTCATTAGACATATACATTGTTTCAGCAAAATTAGATGAGTTGCTAAATGCATCTTTCATTATCTTCCAGATTCACTCAGTTAAAAGACGTAAATATAGTGGTAGAAGAGCGATAGATAGTAACATTCTCCGGTCCAGTTGTACAAGGAACCTCTCTGCTGATGTGTTGAAGCTATCATCTTGTGGTTAATCTTCATAATATGGTAATTTCTTATCCTGTGATCTCCCGAGTATAACTGTTGTGTAAAAAACAAAACTCCTCTCGGAAACAGCCTAGTCATGGGTTTGCTCTCACAGAGTGGCTCTTTTGAGGAACGTGAAACTCTGAGTAACAGTTTTTGTGATATTTCTGCTGCTTTTAAATAAAGCATATTACTCTACCTCTGCCATTCGACAACTATTTTTTCCACCTTGTTTCGCATTTATGTGCTTACTCCGGTACACACACACACACACACACACACACACACACACATATATATATATATATATATATACACACACACATACATACATTTTAAAAGATTAATACAGAGGACGGGGTGTAACTAGAATCATTCATTAGCACAACAGTCGTTTTGGCTTCATACTGCACTACTCTCTCTGCTTCCACGCTCACAAGGGAGCAATGCAGTATAAAGCCGAAAGGATTGTTGTGTTAATAAATGCTTCTAGCTACACTCCGTCATCGGTATTAATCTTTTAAAATATACCCTATGTGCGCCTTGGAATTCCGATCGTAAATCCAACGACGAACGCACAGTATCACCGATGACGCCTAGTAGCCATAAGTGGTGAAGGTGCTCTGCTGGCACACTATGTACTACGCGGGACTTTGCTTGTAGCAAAGGTTCAGATATTGCATTTAACGCCTACATTTTAAACCTTAATTCTTTAATTTTGAATTTCACTTTCATATATATATATATATATACGTTAATTAGAGGATATGTTAACCTCTTAAAGGGATGATCACATCCAAGAAAACGCTAGTTCTATACATTATATCTATGGGAAATAAAATTTCCCTCAATCATTAGGTATATATTAAGTATATAATCCGTATTAAATTAAAAGAAGAAAATGTAGGGTTACTGATTAATATTGAATATTAATAAATTGATAATCATTTCTTCCTACAGCTGTTTCCATTTGTATTCATTGAAGAAATTACAAATTTATGCATTAAATTTGCATTTATAAGTTATGAGCAAAATATCATCAGGGAAAAGTTAGACATTAAAAACTTACATGTTGACCTATTTGTTCTTTGCAACTTATTAAATATATGGAGTTGTTTTATTTTTATTTCGCTATGTGCGTGGATGGGGGTTATTAGTTTAATTTGAATATAACAATTTGAATATAATTTGAATATAACAGAAATGAAATAAAGAATAAGATAAAATAAAATAAGATAGAATATAATATATACATATATAGCTACATATGTACAGATAGAGAGACATATACCAATAT
>NC_068984.1:62941592-62948088 GCF_001194135.2 Octopus bimaculoides
ATATATATATATATATATATATATATATATATATACATGCACGTATATACATGGACAGATACACACACATGTACATAAACACATGCGCGTAGCATACACACATACACACATACATAGACATTACAATAATCAATTCAATAGTATTTGTTTATATTACAGTATAATTAAACTAATGCTTAGATCAAATTCATTTACATAAAATGACATTTACATAATGCATAGATATATATCTCTCACATAACGAGCACGATGAATATACATTATTTCATTAGATTAGCGTTAGAAATGTAGTGCATTGCGTCATCATACTTGGCGTTTATAGAAACATTACTGAATATTCTCAATCCATAAGAGTTTAGTTCATTTCTATTAATTTATTAATTAGTGCGTATCATTAATTATTGCTTGAAGTTTATATTAAAGTAATATAATAGGCTGAATATTGTGTATATTGATAAGAGAAATATTCTATATTATTCAGCTACGTATAAATATAGAACATTTGGTATTATATTAGCTACAGATATCTGATGAATTACGTCATCACAAATAGTGTTTATAGAAATAGTTACGAAACATATTCGATATACAATAATTAAGTTAATCTCTATAAATTAATTAATAATCATTATTATTAATTAGTGGTTAAATTTTTTTATCAGAATTTAAATTCTTAATGTAAGGTAATAAATTTGAATATGGTATGTATTATAAGCGATATTATCGATAATATTTAGTTAGGTATAAATATAGAATAAATACAGAATTTCGGTTCAAATGGATTCAGAAGATTCTTCTAATAAATGGATTCATATTAATTTCAATATGTAATACCAATAGATAAAATAACCCTAATCTAACTATATCAATAGGTAAAATGCCTCCTAAATATTAGAGGATATTATATGAATATGATATTATATAGTTTAACATTACCTTATGATAACTATATCATTTAATCATACTTAGAGAATATATATTTCGCTAAGGGAATACAAGATCAACTTTTTCTTTGGTTAAGTAAATAGTTCCTAGATGTACGGATTTCTATGCCTCTTCGGTACACAACTCGCACCGTTTGTTTCATAGAAACTTACTTAATCTGGTAGAGTTCATTTTTTGTCTATGTTTAAAGCTTTGTAAATTATTAGCAGCCCTAATCTTAATGTTGTATTCTGTTGACCCTACATAATAGAATTTCTTTCCTTCAGATTCAGCTATGATAGACTACGTTATCTTTCTTACAACATTTTAAAATTTACTATTAATTTTATTTTTACAGTTACAGGTTTCATTTACATCTTTATGTATAAATTTATTCAAAGTATTGTTACGAAAGGAATTAACATGGGTTACTTCCCTTCTATCATTAAGGTATGTATGGTTGTTGGCGGTATTATTTAGGTTAGGGAAATTATGTTGGTATTGAGATAAATTACTGTAATGAATATTTCTATTACTGTATAAATTATATTTTTTCTTTTGTTATTAATAGATGAAATAATCATGAACAGATTGCGAGTTAAACTATAACCAACTCTGATAAACTAATAATTAATAATTCACTATAACTATTATACTTATTAAAAGGCTTATAAAGAAACCTGTATATAGATTTAATTAAATTAATTTAAATTTGCATTGCATAAAAGAGAAGTACTTTTTCTGTCTATAGGGGCACTTTGCTCGATTTTCTAAAATTGTTTTTACATCTATTCTCTTGCGTTCGAGAATTTCTTAATTTCTAATACAAATAAACTTATATCACCATCACCTGACACTATAACACCAACAACTCACACGAGTCATTTCGCAAAAGATATAACAAAACTCACAGCAATATCACTCAGCTAACAAAGACTACAGAACACAAACACATAACCTATACAAATGATACACGATATTAAATCTCACGGCGTACCTACAAAATTCGAACTCAATGCTTAACAACAGAATAATTCATGTTGTAGACACTCTAAACCACAAATTCAATACAATATAAAACTAAAAATAATATCAAGAAGAAGAGAGCAAATGCCGTGACAAAGTATGTCTGATTTTTTAAACAAACCCAATTTTTCAACTTTCGACACCAAATGATAATATCGAAGACAGCTCAGAAATACGCTAGTGCTAATGGTGGTCTAATACCAACTCACATAAAGCTATCGTAAAAAAACTCCCGATGGTAACCATAAAAAGAAAACGTATACGACGGGATGCTGAGAAGTTCCTGGCTTTGGGTAAAATACAGGAAAATCAGTTAATTGTGATTTCATTCAACATATTCCCCTCTTAGATTTGCTTTGTAAAAGAACTCGGTGGGTTGAGCTTCCAGCCAGGCCTTTCGCGATACCCTTAAAGCCAACAACTTTCATCACCCACTCGTATACCAGAAATTTGTTCAGGGTATGGCTAAGTGATAGCGCTCCGAGGTATGAGGATCAATGTACAGAAGACTATTAAGGAGAATCGGTTTTTGTCCAATGTAATTGTCCCCTGACCGAATTATCAGTGCCGACAGCTGAAAATGTATTTGTGAAAGAAATGAGAAATTATCTATTTTTAAAGATTGAAATATACGATCACCATGATATGGAGATTAAAATGGAAATATTCCATCACGCAACTAGTGTCCTAGAAATGATCTTAAAATATGCACAAATCTACATAATGAAAATGTCAGCAGTTGGGATTATACACAACATTCAAGAAAAAACATTACTACTGTACACACTGTATGCACATCGATTTCAAATTTTGGCCTAAGTCCAGTAATTTTGGGTGGGAGGGAGAAGTAGATTAAATGGAGTCCAGTGCTCATTTGGTACTTATTTTATCGACCTCGAAAGGATAAAACGCAAAGTCAATTTCCGCGGAATTTGAACTCAGACTCGAAAGGCGGATAAAACGCCACTAAGCATTTTACCCAGTGAGCTAGTAATCTTCCAGTTCCCCACCTCAGACACTGAACACATATTACGAAAGTTATCTTGAATACAATATAAAACTAAAACGGGAATGAATATTTCATTGTACGTACCCAAAGCGCACAAAGCTGCGTTCAGTTATATAGAGAAAACGATAAGAAAATTAAATAATTGAAATAAGAAAACATTAAAATTTAGTAATTGAACAAAATTTCATAAAATATTCATATTGTGGCAATTACTTTCATGAAACATCCAGCTAATTAGTGCTTTTCAGTGATATTTTATAAAGAATACATTGCATTTTAAAATACGTTCTATTAATTTTAATTTGTTAATTAGTTTTTAATCATTTTTGTTAATTAGTGATAAGTATATGTGTAGTGATTGTACTGTTTTACTTTATTTCACTTATTTTCTTTACATTTCTAAAGCTGTCCTTTATGTATTTATGTTTTATTAGCCTAAAATTCATGAAAGAGTAAATCCTTGCCATGAGCTAGAATAAAATATATCTAATTTGCTCTGTGAATGAATATTTTTGAAAAATGAACGAAAATTAATGATTTAAAAGTTAAAAAAAAAACAACATAAGATTAGAATATTTAAGAGATTGATAAATCCAATATTTTTTATGAAGTTGCTCAAGTTTCAATAAACTAGTGTTAATTAATCTCCAGGATATGCATCAGTTTATTGTATATAACAAGCATTCAAAGATAAGCGGGTACTAATTTTTCTATTTCGCATAACGATGGATATAACAGAATGATGCTTAACGGTATTAATTCCAAATTAACGTCTTTAGACTATTAATTTGACTATTCACTATTTCAGTACTGTAATGAAGTTGAAAATCTACTCCTGTAAATTCGTTCTAACAGATACCGAACTCCACAAGGTCAAAGTCAGTTTGTCATCAATATACATTTAATGATATAACAGGAGAAAAGTATCGGAATACACTAATTACAACTTCTGTCTTCTCAGTTACAATAAGTCCATGAAAATTTGCCAAAGATCATCGTTAATTATAACCATTTCATTCTACAAGGATGTCTAATCTCTTTTCATGTTTTTAATACATCGAAATCTAGCAATTCTTGACTTTCACTTCAGAGGATGATGATTGTAAAATATAACTGAATAACACATTCACTTTATTGGCATCAATATATATATTCTATTGGATTAATGGAGAAGATTGCTGGCCCTTGTTCTTCGGTAAGCATGGTGAAGTAAGATACATTTCAGATGAATGCATTAATGTCGATAACGTCAATTTCAAACAGGCAGTTTAAGACAGTGGTTCAACAAGGCCTTGGCGGCGAAGATCCCAAAATGAATATATTTTGCAGTATGGTATGACAATGTAAGAAATGAACAGCGCAATACTTTAACTCAGGTGTTGCTTCTCTTATGTTAATATTACAGTCTCAAACGTTAGATTAAATCCCACTCACTATGAAGGATAACTTTCGAAGTCCTGATGGTTTTATTTTGCCAAGCGTTAGACATAACTCCACGTTCGTTTCTCATTTACCGATAATTTTCTCCCACACTAATACTTGGAAAATTTTTTCATGGAGTATAGAAGCTCAAAATCTGCAATGCAGTTTCATTTAAAATTTCAAATAAAAAGGTCTTTCAACAAAAAAGTTACTCCTTGAAAAGTACGAATTTCTCATCATACTATTGTCAGTTCCTTACAACTACAGTGTCTTGTATTTAGTCAAGCATGTCTAATACCGAGTCATCTTTTAACTATTATGTGAAACAAGGCTCTCCACATTAATGCTTATGATGTGACCACATTCGCTGAAATGAAATTTTCATTCATACATTCATGGCATAGTTGTGTTATTATTAATGGATTTTTATATCAATTATGATCTTTTACTTTTACATATTTATGGAGGATTTTATCAGGGTTTAGGCATCCAGTAGTTGTTTATAGTCATGTGCTAAATTCTATGTAAACAAAGATTTTGGGGGATTTGCTTTTTATCTATATCGAGGCTTCTATATCTAAATAGTGTACTGCTAGTAACACGAGTGTAGTTTTGCTCATCTTGTAACAACTGACACCTACAAAATATTCATTTACATTAGATGGCCTTTGAGAAGACTAAATATTACACTAGCTACTCTTTCCAATCACATAGAATATAACTTCTGAGACTTATTATGTCGGTGGGGCTTTGTAAAACATGTTTCAAGACAATGAAGAGATAGCAAGATTTAATATTAGATTTTGCGGCTCTGCTGACCTTGCAACCAAGATGAACTAATAGCAATGTGAATTCGCTAATATTGAATTCTCAGTATCTCTTATGTTTTGGATAATATCTTATTTAAACAGTGTTGCGAAATGGAATTGACATTTTAGTGCTAGATGTCAACAAAAGCAGTAAAATTGTGAAAATGCCAAATAAAAATATTATTGCTACTTATGTTAAGGCATATAAAAAATTTATTTATTAATATATTTGAATCAAACTCTATCTATTCTCTTTAACTCATGGAATCCTTCAGGAGTTCCAGGTATTGCTGCCGTTTTTCTTAGTTATATATGTTGCCATTTCACACATTCTATTGCGTGTTCTTTCAGGTAAACAATAATGCTTTGCAGCATTTATCAAGCCGTTTCAGGTCATATTTTCAGTGAGAATAGCTTGAAGTTTTCAAAGAATGTTGGAACTTATTTCTTAATTTGGTTTTCACAATATTCATGCTGTTGAATAATCTTTCTACCTCGAGATGTGATGGAAAATGATATTCAGATATTTAGTGCAAATGATGCAACATCTATAAAAGGATTTTCTCCACTAGAATTTCGTAGTAAAAAGAAGTATAGTCAAAAATTTTTATTTAGCTTATTGTGTGCCGATTTAAGTTAATGAATACTTTTCTACTGTAATTCAACACTTTTTTTTAACCGTCTCATTTAATATCGTAACTTCAAAGAGAGAAATATTCGACTCTTATATGTCTCAACGGATTTTCGACATTAAAAAAATGTTTACTAAAACTCATTATGTTAATATTTTCTTCACGTCATTTTCTAACTTCCAAAGTTAGGTACAATACATTGAGAATTTTCCTCTTATTTTTTTATTCCGCATTTTTATACCCTTGCCTACAATCTTTGCTTCATTGCTCTCACACTTGTACAAAATATTAATATTAGGATCTAAAACTTTATTCTCAATTTTATTTCAAACCAAGTGATTATTTTTCATTTGTTGGTAGTACTAAAGTATTTATTCGAAATTATTTGGATCAAATGAGAAATTCGTGCGAATAACTTATTTTATCTTAGACAATTTGATGTTCTCGATATGCTTTTAAATTTGGTTGAAAATTTGAAGCCAACATAAAGCATATTCGTTTAATCACAATATTTTACATGTGGAGAGGTAAAGCGTTTGTCTATCATACTCATAATTTTAACTTAAATTTTCTGTTAGGTAGTTGATTCAAAATTTTATCATGACAGTATCAACAATGTCTTAGTTTTGAACAGCTGTTTATGAACTTAAATAGATTATTTTTCATTCCCAATA
>NC_068984.1:62948280-62949916 GCF_001194135.2 Octopus bimaculoides
AGAGACAAAGAGAGAGAGAAAGAGAGAGTGAGAGAGGGAGGGAGGGAGGGAGTGAGTGAGTGAGTGAGTGAGAGAGAAAGAGAGAGACAAAGAGAGAGAGAAAGAGAGAGTGAGAGAGGCACTTGTCGTTGTATGTTTACAATGGTATACAGTCTTGCTTTGTTTTGAATTTTAAGGGGTTTATATTCCGAACTTAGGGATTTAACAAATAGACTTTGAAATAGGCAATGGCTCGATACGAATGACTACAGACAATAAAGTGGTGCACCAACATGTCCTCAGTCTATGATTCTCGTAAAATTATGTGACATTTTTAGGTATATTAACGAATCTAAATACATATTTTAATAAGTAATTAAAGCTATTTTCCCTATATTAAAAACAAATATAATTTTCTTTAGAGCCTGGCAGAAGCAAAAATAACTTTTTCATGAAGTATTAAAATGTTATAACGTATCAAAGCATTAAAATTTGTTCACATAATTTAAAAAGAATGAAAGAAAATATTTACAACTTTTTCAAATAAGCATTGAATTGTTTACAATTTCCCTTTGCATAACATATTTTACAATTCAAAATAACATAGGCATATACATATATAAAATTTAACATCAATGGTTTAAGCAACACAGGTTTTATCTAACATATTGAGGTAAATAATTTATTTCCACATATTTTCTCTTTTTAGGGTTATTTACAATAAAGTTCTAGGAAAAACTAAATAGTAAAATAAAATATTATAACGATAAAATTGATATTAAACATTCGTAAATTTACTTGGTACTATTTCTTATGGTTTACATATGTGTACTTAATATTCAGAAATGAGCTAGTGTTTCTCTGTGTATTCTTGTATTCTTTTACTTGTTACGTGTATTTAACTGCAGCCATTATGCGACAGCGCCTTAATAGGTTAAGTCAATAACATCTACCATAGTTCTTACACTTAAGTCTAGCACTTTTGTTCCACAAGCGTATATTGCTGTAGCACTAAGGAACAGAAACAAACCAATAGTGGATTTCAAAAATAAAAAATAAATAACACAATCGTATATGCAGACAGATAAACACTTATTTATCAATGAAAATTTCTTGAATGTTATCAAGTGAACTAGAAATTGAAACAACACGCATTAAACAGAAAACTGTAGAGCGATTATACTTCACCAATGCAAAAATTGTGAATATATATTTAAATATTTAAGTAAAATATGGTTTTCGAAAGAGCTTCTTTCAACCAAATGCCTTCGTAAGCAATCGGTTACACCTACAACCTAGTGGGAATGAAATCAAATCCGCGTGGTTACTAAATCAGCTTGATAAACAGAACAGCCTACACACACATACACACACACACAGAGGTACACGTTCCTACTCACTAATATTAAATACATATATATGTATGTATGCATTCATGTATACATGATGGATTCTCCCGTCAGGAACGTCAAATAGGAGTGCAGTAATCATGTTTTCTATACACGAATGTGTCTTTTTAGGCCTGGAGGTGCCTTGCAAACCGTTTGGCAAATGGAACAAGTTGAGGACTCATTTTCTTCTCGATATTCAGTCAAATAAAATTATTCATGTTTGTACACCAGGTTACCTGCAGTCTAATGAAAAAAACACACAAAAT
>NC_068984.1:62950999-62965441 GCF_001194135.2 Octopus bimaculoides
ATATATATATATATATATATATACATAAATGAAAAATGGTTATTTCCAGATAATTTCGGTCTAAACTTCGTCAAATACTTGTCTATAGATTTGTAAATGTGTGTATGTATGTGTATGTGTTAGAGAAAGACAGAGACAAAGAGAGAGTAAAAGAGAGAGAGTGAAAGATAGATTCAAAGCGTGTACGTGTATGTCCCTGAATGACAGTTGTATTAGCGTTTACATCCCACTGCCCTCCATATTTGTTGCATACACAGGTCTGTTCTCTTCCCTGATATCAATCATACTCACTATGCTACCACATTTCCCTCACACTAACACTCTTTCACACTTCTCATATCAAAGAATAGCCCAACCGACCATTTCAATTTTATAAATAATAATATGAATGTGGTTTGCCTTCATCAGTATGCATATCTATATCGGTGTAGGAAATTTGGAATGATTTAGGCGCGAAAACTTTTTAAAAAGTCCAACTTTGAAACAGCCTTCTCTCTGTCTTTCACGAAAATATTATAAGATCCGGACTTTTGATATTTCGATGTTATACTACTTGGTTTTCAAAGTTTTCGATTCTTCAATACTGATGTTCGACCTTCTGAAGTCCGACCTTATACTGCAAATATATATGCAAGTGTGTGTGTATGTGTGCACGTATGCATGCGTGTGTGTGTGTGTGTGTGTGTGTGTGAGTGTGTGTGTGTGTGTGTGTGTGTGTGTGTGTGTGTGTGTGTGTGTGTGTGTGTGTGTGTGTGTGTGTGTGCGTTTGAGTACAAATGGGCCAAAAATATTTAGAGCCTTAGAGAAACAAAAACGGGGAGAATTCCTTTAATACTAAATTCAGTTATCGCATGACAAATACAAGTTACCTTTAACGTTTTCTTTTTTTCATTTTGCCTTCTTTGGACTTTTTCAGTGCGGCTGGCATTTGTTTTTAACTTGGTCAATTTACTGGGAGACAATGCTTTGTGTGGAGTGTCACCAGGAGGTTTAATAGGACTTCTTTTCTTTAAAGGGTATGTTGCTAGTCAATCGTTCATATGCATTCTACGCACGTCTGTTTTACCTATCATGTATGCACTTTATGGAAATGATGAATTTGTTTTTCCAACAAGAGGGCGCACTGCCACAGTACTACCTTGATGTATGAGAATACCTAGTTAAGATTTGCAAGGATACTGGATAGGTGGAAGTACAATTGCGTTCCGTGTCCGTTCTTCTGATTTAATTCCTGCTAGACCTTACTTGTGCGGCACCCTGACACATGTCATGTATCACATCAAACTGGCTACACCAACAGCCGTTCGGTGTCCATCATTCCACTGGACACCTTGACCAACGTAGCCCAAATAGCAGATCTCCGTAGTAATGAGTGATTGGATCCATAACAGCCACCGCTTTGAGCGCCTCTTGTAATTTCAGAAGTTAAAGAAAACTTATTTTAATTGAGAAGCCAATTGAGATGCCTCAAAAAATTCAGTATAAAAATATTCTTACACGCTTTTGTTTTCTTTGAGTTTGTATATAGCTTTTTGGTGGTCTCTGCACACACACACACACACACACTCACACAACACTCATACACACACACACACACACACATATATATATATATTATTTTATTCTTTTACTCGTTTCAGTCATCTTGACTCTGGCCATGCTGGAGTTAGTCATGTAAGCCCGGTACTTATTCTATCGGTCTGCAGCAGTCCGGACGGTTGAGGACAAATGTCCTCCATAGTACCAGCACAGTTTCCTGGTCCCTATTTCTGAAGGTCTTCAGAATCCATCCGACTATGGTGACATGCATGGGAAACGAGGCGTCGCTGCTTATATCAATCCCAAGATCACGCACCGTATTTAATTCTAGGATTGGCGATCTTTTTGGTCCAAAGTATCGTTGTTATGACTCCTGAGCACCAATTAGCTGGTAGTGGAGGGCTTGGAATTTATCTGCATTAAATTGCATGTTGTTGCCCTCGGTCCCTTTATATAGTGCATCTAGAACTTTTTTTAAAAGATTAGCATCAGAAGTTTCCTTGGCTGCTTGTACTACTTTTGTGTCGTCGGCATAGCTAGTAAGTGATGCTATCTGTGTAACTGATGGCATGTCTGAAAGAGCCACCATGAACAGTAGTGGCCCCAGTACAGTTCCTTGATGCACCCCACTTTCTGTTAATGTTTCCATGAAGAGGGCTCCGTTGGTTGCTACAGCTTGGCTTCTGTCTTTGAAGAAGCCATGCAACCACTCTCCGATTTTCTCAGCTGTACTGACTCTTTGTAGTTTGTGATATATCATCCCATAATCAACCTTATCAAAGACCTTCACAAAGTCGAAATATGTCGCATCTACATTTGAGCAATTCATTAACTGTTACAAGGCCCAATCATTATTGTTGCAAAACAATCCAGCGAAAGCCATGCTGGATGTCAGGAAGCAAGTCATTATCTTCAAGGAACGCATTTAGTTTCTTCCTAGCAATGCACTTCATGACTTTGCTGACATAGGAAGTTAGAGTGACAGATCTATAATTCTTAGCGTCTGCTCTGCTGCCTCTCTTATGGATAGTGCAAATAACGCCTTTCTTTAACTTTTTTGGAAGTCTCCCTGTTGTGAGGAAGCTCTGGAAGAGAACCTGAAGTGCTCTAGCTAGAGCTCCTTTGCAGCGTGTTCAGAATAGCATATACTTCAGAGCTTGACGACCGTGTGAATGTTAGATGCGCAACGCGCATTTCAGTGCATGCAGCTTGTTAATGTCACGTAATCGGATCGTTTTTTACAAGAAACTGCTCCACCCAGTTCGAAGTATATAGAAACAACAAATAAATAACTCGCTGATTTTATGTTTGTAAAAAGAACTTTTCGGAGACAACCACTGCACACTTATTTTCAGAGATATCCTATTATTTTATTCAACATATTTGCCTCTCAGATTCACGCACTTATTACAGCAGTCGTCCTTCAGTTTTTCTAAGACCTGTAAAAAAACTCAAAAGGTTGGGCCTCCATCCAGGCCTTTCGCGATAACCATAAAGCCAGAAACTTTTTAGCACTCCCGTGCATACATTTCAAATTATGCAATAAAAGCATTTATACATATACTCCTTAGTCTTTAAGCGAGGCTACAGGAAAAGTAGTAATATTTATATCCTGTGACTTTTCGTTCAATAATATAACCGTGCGGCACATCTTAGTCAAATGAGCATTGAGCACGATATAACCAACTAAAAGCTTGAAGATTTTACCATAACACGAATCCGGTAAAAATAGACTTAAGTGTAAAACATTTTACGCATGTTAATTCTCAATACGTATATTAATAGGTATTTAATGCTATTTTTAGTTTACAACGAAAACATTTTTCTTTAAGCATAAGAGAAGCAAAGAATGACTTTTTAATGAAGCATTAAAAGTTATGAATAATAAAACATTGAAATTAATCAATGCGATTTAAATACAAATGAAAAGAAACATTTGCAATTGTCTTTAAAAAAACATTAAATTATGTTTACAAATTCCGCTTGCATCACATGTTTTATTATTCAAATAACATCAATATATATAAAACATATCAACATCAGTTTTAGTGCTGAAATTAAAGATATGATTCAAACATTACAGTTTCTAAGAGATGGTCGTAAATGATTTAATATTTTTTTCTTTCCTTTTTTCTTTTCTTTATTTTTTGTCTATTTATTTATAGATGTTTGCAATCAATTTAATGCAATGTGTACAAAAAAATAGTACAAATGTCATTAGAAAATTGATTTTAAAATTTCGAAATTTTCGCTCGGCAGTATTTGTTATTCTTAACATCATTATACATGATGTGTGTGTGTGTGTGTGTGTGTGTGTGTTTACACATACATAGTGTGCAGTGGAATGATCTTTCATGACGTAGGTTTGAAAAAAAATTGTCTCACTTCTAAATCAAACATATATCATCTATCTTATCGCATATATTTGGAGTGGTTTAGATGTCCATTCGCAAAAAATGTAACCAAGTTCGATTTTCTTGTAGGCTCAAGGGCAAGGATTTTTTTTTTTGAATCAATACAGATATTTAAATCAATATAGATAATTTCAATTATATATTCAAATATATCCAGAGCAATGATATTTGGAATATTGCCAGTTGAACTATAATTGTTGCTAAAGAGAATATATTACTGTCATAATAAATATATTCGTGCAGAAACTGAATATTCTTTCTTTGTAGTTGTACACACTACATTTGCTACTACATTCGTCATACGCGTTTGCTTTGCAACAGTAGTCACTTTATATTTGAGATATTTTCTCTACTAGCCAGCTTTAAACACTGTCTCATTTGACTCATTTTTCTTAAGGGGTCAGTGAGGTTTACGTTCATATTTACATTCAGATTGCTTGTAGTACTACTGTGTTTCTGATTGTATTTGATGATTTGCAATCTTACACTACCCAAACAAGCATAGATGATCATACTTGATTTTTATATACTTAAAGAAATACATTTTTATCTATGTTGAGTTGTGGGTAATATCCTAAGAAGTTTCTTGCTATAGCTTTTAGTCAGATCTCTACTATGTAAGCGATTTAACAATCTTAGTTTTCGATTTATATTTTTAGCATATGTCTGTGTGAGCTTTTCTATGCATTTCCCGTTGTTGATGAGACCACTTCTCTTTGAAGATAGGAGTAGCTTTATGGAATATTTTATATCCCGTGGGTTATTTAGATATAAGTCAGATCTTATTCTGTTACGCGTGACTTTTTGTCCTTATTTATGCATATATTTTCTTGCTTACACCTTCGTTTGGAGTGTTATATTCTAATGTTTTGATATAATTTGTTATAACTAAAACATTGTTAATATCAAGTATGTGTTTATTATAAATTTTATGTTGAATTCTTTAAAACATGTTAAGTTTTCTTTTTTAATTATCCTAAATTAGATATATCCAGCGTAACTCTGAACTGATACGTACAACAGATGGATTCTGTACAAAGCAACCGAAAATTAACCTTCACATAATAAGAATGAGATTCTTACATTTAATAACTATATACCTGTAATTTAAGATTGTGAATGTTCTTTTTGAATTTTTAACCATCTAGACGACTTTAACAATGAATAGGTGATATATTACAATTTTTAATTTGGTATATTTGTATTTGTTTTTAATTTCCATGAACATTAATCACTTAATTGTTGTACTACAACCGCTGTATTGGGATAGGCTTGTTTCTCATTTGGTGGTTGGAGGTCACTAAATAGAACCGATGGAGGAGTTTGCATGTCACGTTAGACTTTTAATTGGTACGATTTATTCCTTCAATAAGGAACTAACATTTCTCATAAGCTGTCTTGTTATCTAGATGAAAGGTTGATGAAATGTGTAGTTTTTCATAACTCTCTCAAATCTTGTACAAGGCCAGCAATTTTGATGGAAGGTGTAACTCGATTCCTGTGCTCAACTGGTACTAATTTCATCGAACAGAAAGGATGAAAGGCAAAATAAACATCAACAGTATTTGAACTCAAAATATAAAGAACTGGAAGAAATACCGCGATTTCTTTTCACCACGGTAAAGATTCTACCAGCTCACTGCTTTGGTTTTCCCTGACAGTGATGTTCAATACGAAGGAGGCGAGCTGGCAGAACCGTTAGCTCGATGGGCAAAATGCATTGCGGCATTTCGTCCATCTTTCCTTTCTGAGTTCAAATACCGCTGAGGTCGACTTTGTCTCTCACTCTTTTAAGGTCAATAGAATAAGTTCCATTTGAGTTCTAGGTTCGCTGTAATCAACTTATCCCTCCCCGGAAAATGCTGGCCCCGTTCCAAAATTTGAAGCCAATGGTGTTCAATATGCGTTTGAAATGTTTACAATGCGCCATGAATTTCTAGCTCTTGTTGATTACTATATGTCTATTTTAGTTCGGTATGCATAAAGCTTAAGATCTAATTTTCTGATTTTCATTGTCTGTGTATATAATTTTCATCATAATATTTGCAGACATTCGCTGCATTGAATTCCTATTTGAAAATATAACTAAACACTGACATACATTACGTTGACGAGTATAACTTCAGTGAAGTTAATCAATAATGCACAATAGTATCTCTACAGTATAAAACAACAAATATATCTACTTACAAATGCTACAAGACCTTATTTGCTGAATAACATATCTTGATGCGTATACTCAACAAATATTTGTATACGTAGTACAATTCATTGTATTTTTTCCTTATTTATAAGTAAGATAATCTGGAGTTCTGCTACCGCCACAATATTTTGGATTACACAATGTTAAGCCTTCCAAAACAGCAAACGTGTAATAGTCGATCCTCGATTAACCCATAAAGTGCTGGGATTTGCACTTACATAGCATGCACTTCTGAGCACATTTCATGAAAATGAGACTAACATGCACACATAAAAAACAAAAAAAATAGTTCAAATATTTTCTCAGTATATAATGATGGCAAGTTTTGCATCATCTGAAAAGTCATTAGTTGAACTATTAGTCCTTTTGCCTTCTGGTGGGGTATCAGAGTGATTGAGTGACATTAGACCCAAACAAAAGCCCATAAATTAAATGTATTTATCTGAGTCACGATCGTGGCCTGTGGACCTGTGCCTGACGGCGACGATCGTTATCCGTCGCGCTTTATGTTAATAAATGTTTAACTGTAAACATCTTATTTACACTTTTTGTTCAAAATAAGATTCTTTTTCACAAATTAGGTTTTACCCTCCAAATCATGTGTATTCCGTTCCTCTGACTAAATAACGTAAATTAATTTCAGAAGCAACTTTAATTTAATGCACCACGTTTTAAATAAATATCATATTTATGTAAATTTTGATTAAATCAAGAATCCAAAATGAGGCAGGATTCACAACTCAGATCCCTTCTACATGTATTTGGGGATAAAGTACGGCTTTATATTCAATTGGTCAATACCCCTTGATATTCGTAATGTGTAGCAGATGTCAAAGTTCTACTAAAGCATATAATATTAATCAGATTACCTGGTATTACACTATCTAATAATCCAGTTATTAAAATTCCTCCTCGAATATTTTTCGGCAAAGATAATCACATTTCTCATGAATATTTCAACATTTACAAAAGACATGGTCAAGGTGTAATAGCATAGAGATCCAATGTCCACCTCACAAATAAAACAATTATTCAAATCTTCAAATAATATTTGAAGAGAAAATTAATGAAGACTGCGTTTTCCATTGCGAAATGTTATTAAAAAAAAAGGTGAGAAGATTGACACAAGGATGTCACCCAAAGCTATATTTTAAGCTCCAAGCTGATCGAGTAAATCGGTAGTTGAAGCTGATTTCCAGCAAGGCAATGAATTGTTTGTTCTCTGGTGATGACAATTTAGATTTTACAATGTTGACAAATTTATTACCAAATATTTAATATTTATATTATAACAAATACTTTATTTTCTGTGTCTCTACACCAGTAGTGCTAATAAATTGTCATAATCATTTACGCTACAAACGATATGTTCTTCATCATCACCACTAACTAATGAAAAGCTTCAAAATTTTGTTTAGCTTTTCCTCAAAGAAATAAGTAATATTAAGGAATAATAATACTAACAATAATCCTTTCTACTATAAGCATAAGGCCTGAAATTTTTGGGGAGGGGGTCAGTTGATTAGATCTACGCCAGTACGCAACTGGTACTTAATTTATCGACTCCGAAAGGATGAAAGGCAAAGTCGACCACGGTGGATTTTGAACTCAAAACGTAGCGACGAGCGAAATATCATTAAGCATGTCGTCTAGCGTGGCAACGATTCTGCCAGCTCGCCGCCTTACTAATAATAACAATAATAATAATAATGGTTTCAAATTTTGCCCCAAGGACAGAAATTTTTGTGGGGGAGGGGATGAGTCGATTATATCGACCCCAGTGTTCATCTGTTACTTATTTTATCGACCCCGAAAGGATGAAAGGCAAAGTCTACTTCGGTGGAATTTAAACTCAGAAAGTAGTGACGGTCACTATGCTACTAAGCGTTTTGCCCGGTGTGTTAACGATTCTGCCAGCTCACCGATTTAATAATAATAACTATTATTATTATGATCATAATTATTATCATCATCATTTTTATTTCTAATTTTGGCACAAGGACAGCGATTGAGCAGAGGAGAAGTCGATAATATTGAAATACTCTATTGAATGCTTTGTCTCAAAATGCTTGATACATTAAAAAAAATTTCCATCGTACATCATACGCCTGGAACCAACCAAAGAACCATTCAGAACGAAAAATATGCAGACCTCCAATAGCATGTAACCTCCTCTAGATATCATTCTCAAGGATTCAGCCGCATATTTAGAGTAGACACATTCACTCAGAGTATTTTGGCTACATTTACGGACCAACTTGTTGATCCTCGTCGAAGCCGCGAGTTTCTCCACATCTTGTCCTGTACAGAATGCAAGCATGGGAATCCCAATGATTGTGTTTCCTTATTGGTAAACAAGTAGATGTGACCACTTGATTATACTATTGAAACTAGGCGCTAGTCTTCATCATTGAACTGCAGTTCCGACACCATAGAAGAACTAAAAAAAAAGTTGTCGCACAGAGTGACCGTAATTTTTCACTACTCAGTAATCTTTGAAGTTGCAGTAGCTACGGCACAAACTTTCATCACGACAGAGAGCCATCAGTTCAGTGGTATTTGTTAGTATATGAAGTAGTTAGTAAGTGGAACATTTCAATTTCAAAAGAATTGGAAGTGCAGACTCACTTTTTCTGGACTAGCAACAACTATTACAGGCGGACAAGCTGTAATAAATAACGCAAGCATTCGTATTTAAATCTATTTTTTTTGTGAGATTATTCCCCTTGCTCATAATTTTATTCCAGCTACTATCCATGTGGATGTTCGGAATGAACCAGGTCTCACGGAAACAACCTGGTTCGTTTATTTGGCATCTCTATTCACAGTTAGCTTCTGCTTTTATTTTTTAAAGTAAATATTCAAAATAAATATAATTAAGACAGTACAGGACCAGGACGAATGAAAATCATAGCGAAGTGTTCCATACCTACTGCATAACAACATTGCATCCAAGATAAACTTGAGTTATAAAATTAGACGAAATCAAGAATCGTGCAAATTAGCGAACGTTCAGAGATTTTAGGGGAAAAAATAGCAAGCTCCCAAGAAACTAAGTAGCCAGAAGAAACGACACCATGCACTCTGATTATCTGATTATAGGCACAAAATATGGCCTGTTACATAGAGAGGAGAATACAACTGAAGCGACCATGAGATTAAACAATAGATTAAATATAGGAAGAAAGAAGCAGGAGAGAATTAAAGAAAACTACACATACTATAATTAAAACTTCAAAGTCAACATTAGAATATCGCAGGGAAGATCATACAAGGAACAAAAACAGGCAGTACAGCAAATCGAAACACACAGTAAAAAGAACTATAGACACAAAACAATGATGAAGGACATATGCCTACACAATACATATGAATATATTGATTTTAAATTTAGTCACAAAGCCAGCAATTCCGGTTAAGCAGCTACGTCGATTACATCGACCCACGTGCTTAACTGTTACTTATTTTATCGGCCTCGAAAGGATGAAAAGGAAAAGTCAATCTCCGTAGAATCTGAACTCGGAACGTAAAGACGAACGAAATGTTGCTTAGTATTTTGTCTGGCGTGCTAATGATTCTGCTTGCTCGCTGCCTCCATTGTAAATCTTAATATATTGAAACGTATTATAATTACACGTGATATAATTCATAAATGCAAAAATCAAAAATGACTCCTACCCGCAAATTTTGAATACCGACTAGATTTCGTCAAACTATTGGGTCAGAATACCCACCTGCACACATAAGTATTTCCTTTGTTTGGATATAGCGTAACACGTACTCTGGGCTGGCGTTTTTCCGGTGATGGAAAATTAGCTTGATTACGCTGACATTCTCTAAGCTGAGTATATTTCTATGTATTTTGTCTCCGTTTCTTCTTCACTAAATTTCACGCAATTCACATCACCTTACTTCATATTTTCCGGCATCTCTAATGGAATATTGTTGGTCTTCTGACCTCGTATAAAGATTAAGTAGATTTGATGACGAGATATCCCGTAATACATTCTATCTCATTCGCTACGTTAGTAAAAGTCTTTGCTGTATTAGCTAATGTTTTCTTTTTTGCTTGCCACTTTGGCATTTTTGAACTGCAAAACTTTTCTTTTGTGGGGGAAATTTCATTTTCTTTTACTAATTTCATTATTCTGCCAACCCTACTTATCTCCTCTTTCCCACCTTACCGTCGCAAAACGATGGAAGATGCTCATGATTATGGTTGTAAGAGTGGATCCCTGATCATTTGTTTTTGAAAGCAAGTGCGAGGAAATCTCATTTAGTATTACTTGCGTCACAATAGCAGTTTCTATAATTGCAGTTATTTCCGCTGTTCTCTTCTGTTTTCGTGTGCTTGCAGGAAGCAATCTCTCAAATGGCACCTAATTGCAAACGTGTAACACCTGCCTTTTCTAGCCTACACCGAAACATATATATCTTTTTCTTTTTGTTTTATTTTTTCAAGCTATTCTCGAAAATATCCGTGTTCATTAAGACTCGCATGAACATACGGGACACTCACAACCACTTGTTCACATGTCGTCTTTTTCATCTGCCCATAAATGCAACAAATATGCAGACAAGCGAAGGGTCAACGTTATCTCCAATGTTTTTCAATGAGAATTCCTTGTTGCACTCCCCACGCAATTTGGCAGTATCTTTTGGATTTACCTTTCACGCATCAACTTCTTCTTGCTCGTTTCGTCCACAGTTTTGAAAACCTCAACTTCTTAAAAAATATTGCCCCGTATATCGACCACGGCTATCTCAAGTTGGTGTTTTCGGGGTGTAATAAGACATGATGTATCAAGGGATTCACCACCACCCCATATATATATATATATATATATATATAACCACCTTGCACAATCTCCGATAAAGACCACGTAGAGGGAGGTATTTCCCTATGCACTATGTATCTTCCACGTAGCTAATTTTATTTAATAAGACAACTGTGTTTACTTTCTATCTGTTGCCCTAAAGCGAGTGAAACAGCCTCTATTGTATCTCACAAAACGATACGTTATTTTAAAAATAAATTTGCGTTTCTTTAATTAAAAAAATAAGATTCTGTTGTTGATTTTAATATTATCGATCAAATTCTTCAAACTAGCATTTACAGAAGTTGAGGTATCTTTATATATTCCTGAAAAATGTGTGCGTCATGCTGTGAAATTAATTTTCTCTTTTCAAAGGATTTCTTTTGTTTTACTTACTGAGAGGGAAGGAATTTCACTGAAGAGATGTCATTTTGAGTTCGACGTGAACAAAACAAAAAGACAGAGAAACGATCAAACTTTCCCTCTCGTTTAACAAAGCAGACGCCCCAGGAAATTTCTTTTTGCCAAATTTTGGAGAAATGTTTTTTTTTATTCAATAGTATTCAGAAAAAAATTAGAAACTCTCAGAACAAAGTAATAATAATAATCCTTTCTACTATAGGCACAAGGCCTGAAATTTGTGGGACGGGGACTAGTCGATTACATCAACCCCAGTGTTTCACTCGTACTTAATGTATTGACCCCTGAAAGGATGAAAGGCAAAGTCAACCTCGGCGAAATTTGAATCCAGAACGTAAAGATGGACGAAATACTGCTAAGCACTTCGCCCTACTTGCTATATAATAATAATAATAAGGATGATAATAATAATAATAATAATATGGGCCCCACCTGCAAGGTCATGCTCTGTTTATTTTCATATGAGATCACCATATCGTGCCAATATAGTTGTGATACATGTGCCCGTGTACTATTATCAGACGGGTAGTCATGATGGGTATATTGGGCTTTGTATATTTGTATCCCAGTATCACTTTGATGGCATGCGCTTCTCTTTCACTCAATAATAATAATAATTCTTTCTAATTTTCACACGGGACCAAATATTTTGAGATGAGGGAGCAAATCGGTTATAATTACCCACAGGAACTGATAAGGCTGGTTGGTGTGTAAGTAACCGAGCTCACAAAACTCCTCTGAACAGGACGAAAATCGGATCTTTTCACTTTGAACGGAACATCGAGAAATTAATTTTTTTGTAACTAAACACTTTCAAACTTCGGACACTGGTAGAATGTCTCATATAAAACATCTTTTATTCTTAGTGCTGTTGAGAAAAGTTTACATTTTCAAAGTTATTTCGTGTTAAAGTTGTCGTGTTTCGGTAATTTCAACCAATCAATGACGTGTATTTAGTTGAATTCACGTCGTTGTTTGTCAACAATAACTATCGGCGGAGTATATTTCGTTTGTCACTGATTCGTTCGTGCGTTTGTACTGGTTTTCTCTTTAGGGTTTTAAGGGTTTAGGGTCTGGGTTAAAGTTTTAGAGTTAGGGTTAGGGCTGGGGTTTTAGGGTTAGGGTTACGCTAAGGGCTGGGGATTTAGAGTTAGGGTTACGGTTGAGATTTTAGGGTTAGAGTTACGGAAAACTGGGAAAAGGGAAGAAATTGGAGGGGGAGGGGCCAAAAATGTCTTTCCCAAAATAGTAGCTGAAACAGGAAAGAATCTAAAAGCAGTAGAAATGCACAAACGATTGTGGCGTGCCATGAAGTAAACATGCTTCAGATACACACGTTTATTCATACAAACGTAACTGAGATGAAATATATCATAAATAACAGTGACAAACGAAATATACACCGCCGGAAGTTGTTATTCACAAACAACGGCGGTAATTTTATTCAGCTTAATACACGTCATTGATTGCTTAAAATTATCGAAATGCGACAACTTTAACACGAAATAACTTTGAAAATACAAAATTTTCTCAACAGCACTAAGAGTAAAAGATGTTTTATATGACATATTCTACCAGTGTCCGAAGTTTGAAAGTGTTTAGTTACAAAAAATTAATTTCTCGATGTGCTGTTTATAGGGCAAAGACCCCGCAAATCAATTACAATGTCAATGTCAGATATTTTGAGAAACGTGGACACGTCGATAAAATCGACCCCAGTAATTGATTAGAAACTTAGTTTATCAACTTCCTAATGGATGAAAGACAAAGTTAACATCTACAATATTTGAACTCAGAAACTAATGTCTCAGGAGAAATACTGCTGGGCATTTCGTACTATAGGCTAACGATTATGCCTTCTTAACATTCTGTCAGTCAATATTGTTGTTACAAATAAGGCAACGAGCTGGCAGAATCGTTAGCATGCCGGGCAAAATGCTTAGCTGCGTTTTATCCGTCATAACGTTCTGAGTTCAAAATCCTGCCGAGGTCGACTTTACTTTTCATCATTTTGTGCTGCATAAAAATAAGTACCAGTGGAGCACTGGAACCTATATAAACGCCTTACCCCTCCCCGATCTTTCTAGCCTTGTGCTAAATTTTGAAACCAAACTTTTGCCATAAACATTCTTTACTGTACCCTTAAAAAAATATCAGTAAAATTATTTCCATATGACTTCAATCGGGGTCTATATTTCTAAACAACTTTCATTATTTTGATAGCATCCACATTTTCCTTAAAATCATGTTCTATCATATTAAAAGAGAGATAAAGTATTGGACAATATTGTTCTGTAGATACAGAAGTATGAGATAGTCACACCAGCAGCCTCTTCGATTATGGATCTTTTCGATCAAAGTTGACCTGGGCTTAGCATTAAATGCAACCTTCACTTATATGACAACAGTAGTACACAATGAATTTACTTCTATCGCTATCAATGTAGGAGAAGCTTTATTGAGTGGGTAAGATATTGCACTAACGATCGCCAGATCATGATTTCAATTCCCGATTGGGCGTTGCCTTTTGTTTCTGAGCAAAACACTTCTTCATTTCACGTTGTTCCATTCCACTCAACTGTAAATGAGTAATCCTGTGAAGGACTATTGTTTCATTCATGAAGAGTTTTGTGATATCAATTACTTATATGGAAACCAGATCACCGGCCCTGTGAGTAACGCACCTCGAAGGCTATAATATCAAAGGGATTTACTTAGCTTAGTTTCACTAAAAGCACAGATATTTACTATGCAAGAGAAGCATTCTTTTGAATTAACTATATATGTTTAGAATAGCAAAATTCCCAAAAGGCCATAAAATGTCATCAGGCTCTTCTTTATTTATTTTATGTTTCGTATCCTTCTTCGGCTCAGGACGTTCTGAGCTCAAAATCTACCGACGTCAACTTTGTTTTTGGATCTTTTTTAAAATGGGGGCCACATTTTTCATTAACGAAACACTTTGAAACTTGGAACACTGGTAGAATGTGTCATATAAAACATCTTTTTCTCTTAGTCTTCTTTAAAAAAAAAGAAATCCATAAGTTAT
>NC_068984.1:62965819-62966640 GCF_001194135.2 Octopus bimaculoides
TTTCTGTAATTTCAACCAATCACTGACGTCCATTCAGCCGATATACATTAAGTGCCGACTACATAAACAAACGATTCTGAAACAATTAACCCTAACCCTAGGGTTAGGGTTAGGGTTAGGGTTAAAGCAAATTTAAAATGAAAAAAGCAAATAAAACGAAGGTATGGAGATTAAATACGCTTTACATCGCTTAATCAGCCAAAGGAGTAAATGTAAACAACTGAATACTTGTCAGTGATTGGTTGAATTTATCGAAATAAGACAATTTTTTACATGAAATAAATTCGAATACAAAAATATTTTTCTGTTCTATAACACAAAATAGATAAGTATACGAAGTTTGAAAGTCTTTCCGTACCAAAAACACTACGTAAAACGTTAATGAAAAATGTGGCCCCCGTTTTAAAATAGATCCTTGTTTTTCCTCTTTTCAAAACTTTTAAGATAAAATAGCTGTCAAGAGCTAGTGGCTATTTATTTTACTCACTAGGCCCATGTAACATTGAAGTGCTTCTACCTAAATCAAACATTATTATTGTCCTTTGTTCAAATAATGATTATGGAAAATAAACGTGTAGTTTAACTTCATAATCAGAATATGTATTACGAAAATCAAATAATTAGATTTTAGAAAAGCAAGAAAGACTTATTGAAACTAAAAACTGACTTCATGTAAAGGAGAAGTACACATATTTTTACTGAATATTTGTAATCTTCCTTGTCTAAGATTACAGGTGGAAGATATAGAAAGCAACGCAAACATTACTTCGCTACATTGCGTTATGCTTATTTGAGCATAAGTAATAAAAATCCAACATAAC
>NC_068984.1:62966650-62971704 GCF_001194135.2 Octopus bimaculoides
CATATATATATATATATATATATATATATGAGAGAGAGAGAGAGAAGACAGACAAACGGAGGAAGGGGGAAGAAGAACTACAGAAAATTTAGCGGAAATATACAGACACACTTGATAAGTTCTACGTTTTATAGGTTTCCTATTTCTTCCAGTGAAACAAAAATTAAAGTTATTCAATATACAGTTTATTACAATTACATATTACAATATACTGCATAACTATGATATTGAGTTCTATTTTTTACAAGCTTCATTGTTCTGTTTAAATTTTTAATAAAGACAATGAATGTTTAGTAATCCTAATTCTAAAAATGATGAGATAAACTATGAATATAATGCTTATTTTGTTAATATTTAACACTGAATTTGTTGAAAATCGATAAATATAGTGAGCTTTACAACAGGAACTGCTAAATGTGTTCCACTATAGAATATTCTGTTATGTCACGACCTAATATTATTTTTTACACATGATTATTATGTGGCATAAAAACATATTCCAAGACAAGATTAAATATCTTGCACAGTGGTTTAAATCTGAAACGAAAATCTTTTTTAAGCCAAACTCTCATATTTGGTAAGTTATTTATTTGTATTTGAAAACCTTTATGCCATGTGTGAAATGCAAATCATCGTAGCGTTGAAAGTGTACGTTACTTTCCAGATTGTTCATTTTGGTTAAATATTTCAAATTAAAATGGCACAACAAACAATTGAACCAACAGCCCAGATTAAATTTAGATAAGATCTTACAATTACTCTTTGTTGCTAGGAGAGCTTACAAGGGAAATATGGAAAGGGACACTGAATCTAATTTCTCGAATACGAGATATATTTTATATGTCCCTGATTCAGAGGAGAACTTGATGAAAAAATAACAGCAGTGTTGGGATACTCGATTTGCTTCTAGCAAAAATGCTACAAATCAGTGACTCAATTAGTTAGTTATTGGTTATTTGCTGTCTTAATACAGAGTTCCAACAGAAAATACCTACGTTAACGTTAGCAATGACGAATGAATGAAGCTTATCTGAGCATCTTCCATGAACGTAACGGTAAAAAATGTATAATAGACCATTTGGAATCAAGAAAAGTACTTATCACTAACTAAGCCACACATTCAATTCTGTGATCTACAAAGACTGGACAGTAAATATTTGGAGGAACTTACAGAATGATCTGCATTCTATTCCGCTTTGAAATAATTCTCGGTCTTCAAAAGATGGGAGATTCAGTTTTGTTAGTTTATTACCAGACCTTATGGGTGTAATTTAACTATCCACACACTGAAAATTTAAAAAACCGATATTTCGCCAAACTTTTGTTGATTTGGCGTGTAATTTGATTAATAATCCACATCATTAGACCGATAAATGATACTATAAACGTTGTGGCATTTAGAGGAGCAAGGAATAAGCACATGAAAGATATAAAGAATATATATATGGAGAACCTTTTCATATAAACACCACGACCATAGTGATAGCGGCTGCAAAGGATCACGTTTAGTGTAATTTCGATGTCAAACATGATATTAGATATTATGAATCGAGAAGTTAAAAACCCGTGCCTCCCTTTCTCACTTGAGGTTTCGTCATTGAGTATTTGTCTATTTTTGCCTCAATATGAAATGTCAATTACCGCCTAGCGAGCTTGGCATGCTATAATGATTAAATTCTTTATTTCTCGCAGGAAGTAAACATAGAGGGGGCAACACAAAACATGTGGGAACAGAAGACGAATGAAAGAAAACTGAAATGAAAAGATGAAATGAAGCCTTTCGGCCTCAATTCCGAGCGAATTCATTTATCCCATTAATACGACCTTAATGCAATCCATCTCCATCTTTCTATAAAATGTCAGTATTTTAAACATTCCGGACCTCAAGATAGTTTATATACCTTTGGCATCTGAGTGGTGTCCATTGATTTCTCCCAATATTCATAGCCGTCACTGTAGTTAAGTGTTTTTGATATTTGATCCTGGTTTGCCAGCATACAACAATAACGCCATGGTATTCCAGTATAAGTTGTCGTATTAACTGTCATTGCATCTTCCCAAGTGTATATCTCATTGCAGGGTTCTTTATTTAAACCGTCGTATGTCACTACGTATTTTGTTATGGGGCTCTTCTATTTCTGATTTTTTCATTGTGTCGGAGGGGAGTGGGGAGGTATGGCGTCTGTAGAGGAGGATGGGACAAAGTACGAGCAGGTGGGTGTTGGATGGGCGTGGGATGGATCTCAACATCCACAGAGTAAACCTTTTCCTCTTTTTTTCTTCTTCCTTCCGACCGTTTTCCACTCATTCCATTCGTTGTATGCTTCTTTTTCCTTAGCACTTGAGTTTTCTTTTGTTGGCGCTGTAGGTGTGACTTCCTCCCTGCTCACGGGTCCTTCTTGAGGCTTTTTGGGCGGCGGTGGACAGTCCGCTCTAATGTGGCCTTTTAGGCCACACTTGTAGTAACGCAGGATCCTGGCCTCCACTCTTCTCTAGAGATAGTTTCTATTATATTTTCGATATCTTCCGGGGCCGCCTGGATGATTAAATCCAAGGTCTGCCCTTGCCAATTCTTATGAACTGTTCTCTGGTGGTGTATCTTCTACCCTAACCCTGGAAGCACGTCTCCCAAGGTATGTTGGTACCAAGGAAGTACCACTTCTTCTGTCTTTAAAGGGGGTAAGTATAACCTAGCAATAGCTACCTCTCGGAAGCGCATCTCCACTATTTTGAATTTCCTTCCTCTGGCAAGGTACAAAATTCCTTGCCAGATTGGTTTCAAGGCTTTTTCTACTTGTGTGGTCATCATTATTTCGATTTTCTTTGTTTTCGTGGAGTACGTTTTAAATATTATACTTTTCTCCTTGATATCTTTCAAAACTTTTTGGGGAGGGAACGCCTTCATTTTGCTCCCCTCCCTACACATCATGTTCTTATATTTACCCAGATTTGTTAGTTCAACTTCGTTGTTGTGGCTCTTTGTGACAGCTGCCAAATTTCTTTCTTCAGCTGCTCTTCCATTGCTTCGACAGACTTCAATAGTTCCTCCTCTGAAAACGAAAGCTCCGAAGAGGTGAAATTTTCGTACTCCATCGTTAATACTTATGCTACCCACTTCTTCGAAGGGAGAAAGCAGAAAGCGTCAACAGACTGCCGCAAGACAGTAATACAAGCATAACAAAGTGTTTAAAAAACACGAAACAATTTTAACAATAAACGATTCAACAAAATAACACTGACGTACGTCAATGCTGTGCAGCAATAATTTGTTAGATTGGCATGCTATTATGATTAACTCCAAATCAGCTAGAGTTGCGCTCTAAGTACTTTAAAACTAGCGGCAGTCACTCTGTAGTTTTGTTTCATTTTTTCATTGAAGCCAGTAAATCTTCTACTTCTGTTATTTCCTTTTTATTTTGTATTGTGGTGGGGTGGAGTGGTGCTGAAAAATACGTTCTTACAGTATTAATTCAGGACTTTTTCTAGGTAACTTTGAAAAGCATTGTAGCAAATGATTATTTATTTTCAACATCTGATTGTCCTTTTCTATGTCCTGCATAATTTGTCTCTATCTATGGTTTTGAGATCAATACGTTGAGATACATATTATTAATATGGACAATAACAGTAGATCTTTTTACTACTCAGTCATCAATGCTTGCTGTCAAGTCAAATGCATAATCTATAGTGATTTTGTAATTCTATATAGAAAAGATTCACGCTATATCTGGTTGGACTAGTTTTATCTATTATGTAACTGTTTGGGGGTTGAAATTCTTGTTGCTTAACCTTAACCTTAGCTCAAATTTGATGGCACAGTTCTATTTCGATGGTATTCTGCACATGAAAATCTGGTCTGTTTTCAATGTTTTTCGGATTACAATATAATTTCAAGACCGCATATCTTGTTGACTCCACCTATTAAACTATAAATAACCATGTTGGTATAACCACACATGGTACAGGAAACTCCCTTCTATCCGATACTAAAATAAGGGGCAATCTCAAGTAACCGGCACATATTTCTAGGTGGCGGCTGCTTTAGGAATTTATATATTATTAGAAAGAAAATAATTACATGCTGTGAATTAGAGTAAAGAGAATTTATGTTAATTCATTCAGTGTCACTAAAAGAGTGTTTATTCTGAATCTAAAATAAGTCGTTGCTTCTCAAATTACGATATCCTATTATATTCTACAGCATTTAATGTACCTGTGCTTTATTAAATTCATAAAACTTGCTCATTACTTAAATCATGCTTACATTTCCTCATATTTCATTCATTTCTACCATTCTGAGAATATCAATAATAACACTGATGCTAATATGTAAAGTTTTAATGAGTTTTGTAAGGTGCAATGGTAATTTAAAGACTACTGATGATGGCGAAAGTTCAGTTTATGTGTCAACCTTCCGGTCGCAATGGTGCCGGATGGGAGAGGTTTCACTCTATTTGGAATCAGGTACACCAAACAGCTGTAATATCTATTTTAATTTTCAAATTAAGATCATTAAAACAATGTTTAATCAGACTTCGTATATGTAGCTTGCAAAGAAATAAACTGACGTCTCCCTTCATAATGAAGAAGGGTTTTTTCTAAACTGTTGGGAATTACCTTTCCTCTTACTACAAAACACATTTTATTAACTTTATTTACTGTGGTATTATCTGTATCTTACATAACGTACATAAACGAATTTGCAGTATTCGTCTTGATAAATCTGGTATGGACGTATTGGGCTAAAAAGCTTGGAAGTTTGTAAGTAACAGACGGAAAGCAGAATATTTTTTCATATTATACATAAAATAATGAGTAACTTAGAAGAAAAGTGTTTTCTGGAATAGAAGCTTTAACCAAGTTAAGCTATTCTGCTTAGATTCTAAACTGAACCAATTAAGTCATTTGCAGCATGCTCATGCTTACTTTGTATAAATATAATACCATAGATGCATACAGGCGCATATGTACGCACGCTTACAAATGCACGCGCACACACACACACAAACACGCACACACATACACACACACACACACACACACACACACACACA
>NC_068984.1:62972143-62974711 GCF_001194135.2 Octopus bimaculoides
ATATATATATATATATATAAGAAGTATTACGTGGGTTAGTTGTCTAAATAGATTTCAAAAAATGCAGAGCAAGAGAAGTTTCGCATTTTCAAAAATGCTTTTATCGCCTATATTTCTTGAGTCTCCTCTCATGAAGTTCCAGGTAGAGCAATTTAGTGTTCAGAAATCTTCTCTTTGCTTTATTGCCGCACTGCCACCCAAAGTCGAGGTTTCCGAAATTTCATAAGGAACTCATTTGTCGTGTTATTTAACAGTAGGGACCTCAGGTAAATATTTTAAGTGATGCTGTGTTAACTCCTGCAAATTTTCAACAGAGGAACATGAGGCTGTCTTAACTCATTAAAATCTCCTGCATTAACGTTTTTGTTTCTCTTTTTGTTCTCTCTTCTTTGATCAAATAAAGGAAGTCCATGATAATTGCTGGTACTATTGCTTCGTAAAATTCCATGAGTTTGTTGCATGCTACTTATCATAGCTTTTCCTTAATACCTCATACGGTTCACAAGCCTCTCTGATATTATCCGTCTTTTATGATATGGTAGTTTATCAAACGTTATATATTCATTTTATGCCTTATTCTCTTATTTTTAATGTGTTTGCTGATTTGTATTTTTAAACTATCTGATAGAAAATGGGACAGAGACAAAAGTTCCTGATATTCCAAATAACACATTTGTGCATTGGACAGCAACAGGGATTAGTATTTAGTGATAGGAAAACTACTTCCACATGAGGGAGTGGCTGTGTGGTAAGTAGCTTGCTTACCAACCTCATGGTTCCGGGTTCACTCCCACTGCGTGGCACCTTGGGTAAGTGTCTTCTTCTATAGCCTCGGGTCGACCAAAGCCTTGTGAGTGGATTTGGTAGACGGAAACTGAAAGAAGCCCGTCGTATATATGTATATATATATATATATATGTGTGTGTGCGTGTGTGTGTGTGTGTGTGTGTGTGTGTGTGTGTGTGTGTGGGTCTGTGTTTGTCCCCCCAACATTGCTTGACAAACGATGGTGGTGTTTTACGTCCCAGTAAGCTAGCGGTTCGGCAAAAGAGACCGATAGAATAAGTACAAGGCTTCCAAAGTATAAGTCCTGGGGTCGATTTGCTCGACTAAAGACGGTGCTTCAGCATGGCCGCAGTCAAATGACTGAAACAAATAAAAGAATAAAACGGTTATCGAGATTCTGGGAAAAGTCTGAGGCATACTTTAGTTTCAAAGTTATGTTCTTTGTAATCACTTTTTCCTACTGAGGCACACCATCATGTAAAACTATTCATTATCACACAAATCTCCAGATTATAGGGTGATGCATTTTTTACATTCCGCTCATTGTTTAAAGTCGTTCTGAATGATAAACAAGCAAGAGCTTCAGTTTGCAGTCTTCTGAATCATAGCCACCAAAAAGTAGTATTAAGCATTCTTTTCAGTTCTTGAACTCTGATGCGTTTTACTCTTTCTCGATAAATGAAACTGCAAAAAGAAATTCGTTTTCAGAAACGGCCTGTTTCATGTATAATGAATATATGTTATGCACAATAGCTGGAACATGCGATAAAAGTTTTAACAACCTGGAAGAATTCTTTAACTGCACTTCCACTTTAACCACACATACTGAGGTTCTGTAGTTAACACCATCATTTGATTCTATCAGACTAAATTCTCCCGGATCTGAATTTTTGGATTACATTTTTCTTCTTGTGTCTACAGATATTTGTTGCCTTTTGTGACGTTTGTTTGATAGCATGTTGTATTGTGTTTTGTCGTCCAACCACATGGCAATCATATCCATTTTGCAACCATTTACTCCTTGGTCAATTATTTTTCTAGTTGAGACATTCTGGCTCCCAACACGTTTGCACTCAGCATGTAATTAACAAGCAGTAGACTAGCTGCTATTAGCGTGGTTTGCTGTATGTGTCACTATAAGTAAACTTGTATGTGAGTGTGTTTGCACGTGTATAAACGATAATGAATCTGAATGTTGGTCTTCTATGTATGTATAGAGAAGCGATTGTTTGACTTTTAGTTCATTTCTCCTCCATTGACAAATAGCTAAATTCACAATTATTTATTTAGTGGTTCAACGAACTATACGTGCATATATATGTGAGTGTGAGACGAGCACTAACATTCAAGGAACTGATTTACTTATAGATATGCAAACACACACATATACATGTTTGCCTTTACGCAGACATGCAAGAAACATGCTCATTTAAAAGCAGAAATAAACACACACTAATACACTGAACCGCAAAAGAAACGCGATTTTTTCAAATGTCATTTTTATATGGTAAATTCTGAAAATTTATTTCAGGGACATAAGTGTAAATAGTCCAAGACACACTGGTTTAAGGCTGAGACCCAAATTGCAGGTAACCTTTCAAATTACCCTGAAACGAGACACCAAAACGCAGCTGTGTTCAATGCCCTGGGAGGCAGTCGCAAACAATTTTCATGAAAACCGAAAGGTACGTGAATCTCGAAGAAGTTATGGGTAAAAATATCATATTGAACCGCGTTCCTGGAATTCGTAATTTTTTTTTTTTAATTCGGACGTGGTGTTTC
>NC_068984.1:62974992-62980264 GCF_001194135.2 Octopus bimaculoides
CGCAGAGCGAGCTCTTAGAGCGTGTGAACAGCATGGAGGAGGAACTGAGGAGGAGAGAAAGGTGGCGTGTGGAAAAAGAGTTTTGCAGGTGCCGCCGATTTAGAAAGGATAAGTTGGAAGTGGTAACGAACGAATTCAAGAAATACAAAAGCATGTTGTATAGGCGGGGGGGGGGGGCATCAATAAAATTAGCCCCTCCCGATGAAGTGATCCAGAGTGTAACCAGGAAAACGGTAACATTCAAATGTTTTAACAGAAAGGAAAAGCCATCAACGTGGCTGAAGGAAGAGAAATCGAGACATGTTTGGCTCCTATATGGTCAAGTTTTGCATGCAATAATACACTATTTAACACACACACATAACATATCTGGCCTAGGGGACCACATTCGCAACACTGAAAGTGAGGTTTCCCACTGAAGAGAAGGCCAGGCGACACTCCATGTCCTCGTTAGCAACAGAGAATATAATGCTGGAACAAGAAAAAACAAGGAAATGCAGGAATTGAAAAACTGTAACCAACTATAAAGGTAAGACTGCCTGTAGGGGATTTCCCACCGGATACGAAATATACTCTAATAGATAAAGTGAGTTACCTGAAATTGAGGGTAACATTTAGGACAGATGTGAATCTGTTGGAGCTGGAGGTAGTGATTGATTCACTACCTCCAGCCATCGACCACGATGAATTGAATGAACTAGTAATTATTAAACAGTAAAAATTTTATAATGTTATTAAAGGATAACGTAAGTGTGAAAAACTTTTTTCTTAAAGAGAAATATAGAAATATTTTTGAATGTGATAGACTGACTGAGAAAGAGATTCAATGACGTCGCTCGGACTGTGAGATTCGTGTGGTGTCGTTCCATCCCTTCATTAATTTTCTCTGATCGTATTTTATTCACTTTCCCACTTCCCCCCACATACACACACATTTGTGCTTTCTGTTTGTACTGTCCTGATGGTATTTGTACTGTACCCTCTATATTTAGTCCCTTGTCGAGAATAAAGAATTAATTCGTAATTTATTCGCATCGATTATTACCCGATTGTCAGCACCGCAGAGAGAACATACTATTAGCCGATTGCAAGCAGGGCAGTATGCCCTGGTTGTTGCGAAAGCTTACAATGTCCAGCTCAGCACCATATATCGCCTGCAACAATGACAAAACTACACCAACAGCACTGCAGACCGTACTCGCAGAAGGCGCCCCCGAGTAACGACGCCCAGGCTGGGTCGCTTCATCCACCTGCCACACCTCCGTGATCGCTTCAGACCGGCCAGCGAGACAGCTCGCGATTCCATTGGCACTGGACAGCGACACATCAGCGTTGACACGGTACGACGTTGACTAGCCGCCAACAACATGCGTTGCGTCGTCCTGCTCGAAGGCTTGTTCTCACCGCCCGCCACCATCAGGCACGACTACAGTGGGCTACACAGTACTGATATTGGTGGCATCAACAATGGAGGTCGATAGTCTTCTCTGACAAGAGCCGGTACTGCATTTACACCTCGGATGGCAGAGTGAGGGTCTGGCGTAGGAGGAATGAACGCTACAGAGAGGCATGTGTCATGGAGAGAGACTCCACATGGGGTAGCCAAAGCATCATGGTTTGGGGTGCTGCATCAGAGAATTGGGCCCCATGTGTTCCAAAATGTTGATGCAAGCAGAGGGAATGGCATCACAGTGCAGTGCTACATTGACCAGATCTTAAGACCTCACATCCTCATGCGTCACCATAGCCACGTGTTCCAGCAGGACAATGCTCCCTCCCACACGGATCACCATGAACTTCCTGCGTCAGCACAACATCAAAACCATGCCGTGGCCGACACTCACCCCGGATTTGATCCCAATTGAACACCTGTAGGATAAAATCCAGAGACGGCTGAACCAGGTGGTCTCAATGCCGACAACTCGTGTGGAACTGGAGGCAGCTTTCCTCAGGGTGTGGGCACAGGTGCCAATAGCTTTTGTGAACTGCCTCATACACTCCATATACCGACGGTGTATGGCCGTTTTGAACACCCAGAGAGGGCATACACGGTATTGAATATGTCACACCCTACAAGCTTGATGTGCTGGATTCTCCCATTACCAGAACACGACAACGACCCATACATTCTGCTCAAAGTGTATCCAATAAATTGACTTTATCAGATTTATCAATATTTATTTCTGACAAAATGAAATTAAAATATATTTCACAGTCACACACGTCTCGCGTTTCTTTTGCGGTTCAGTGTATATACACGTATATTCATTAAAAAGAACAAATAACTAATCGAATATGCATTTTCAGCAAGTACTAATAAGATTAAAGGCATTTCTTTCTTCCCTCCAAACATCTCTCTTCCTCTCTCCCTTCTCATATCTCTCTTTCTTCCCTCTCTCTTTCTTTCTCTCCCTCCTTCACTCTCTACCCAATAATAAGTTTTCGTTCATTTTGTTTTGAAACACATTTTTCTTATGTTACTTAATAAGCACACTACGATTGGTAATTTATTGTTTTAGGAAATCAATGTATATATGAAGGGTTGGTTGTATTTGCAAGTAAAAATGATTATACATGCGCAAACATACGCTCATGTTTGTATACCTTTAGGCAAATATGCAAAATTATGCTTCCTAAATACACACACACACACACACACACACACATACACACACACACATACACACCCACACACACACACACATATATATATATATATAATTGTTAAAGTGGACAACAAACGTTAAGGCAAGGCAACTATCTCAAGTCATATACATTATCATTATTGGGGGAAAAATTGTCTTACAGCTGTTTCTTGGATATCCCTGAATATGGGATATTCTCTCATCGGAGACAAATAGTGTACATGGCTGGCTAGTGATGTGGAATTGCTATTCTCTTTGCATTTAAACGAGTTTAAATGGGCATAATATATTTGCTTAAAATTATGGTAGATCCAGTGTAGTAGATATTGGAGTTATTTACAATGTTGTGAACGATGCATTGGTATACAACGTTCAATCTACTGCAATGGGCCAGCACTCCACTCGTGGACTCTGCTTAAAGGCAATTCCACATAACTAGCCTGGCACGTACACCTCTAATTAATAGAAAAATACAATATAGGCTTCCCTGTGCTATAATTGACTCTGGTATCCCATATCAAGGCCAGCACTCCACTTGTGGACTCTGCTTAGAAGAAGCTCTCAAAATTTTACCCATATCTCACCACAATTGCTTAATAAACACAACGAAACCTTCACAACATGTAAACACAAATTTTCCCGCGCTTTTAAATTCTTCCATAAAACTAAATATAAATTCACCCCCACGAATAACACCCACAATACAAACCTCCATGATCGTTAACACATACCCTTCTATTTCTATCAACCTTACCTCAGCACATTATAAGATAAATATTAATTCTTTAATTTATTTTTAAACCTTAACCTAATAAATCACCTAATATTTAATTCTAAATCTTATTCCTAAATAATTTAAGTTTTTCCATTCACGACTACCTACATCTCCATAATCCCAATGCTAAAAATATTTCTTCAGCCGCTGACCTTAGCCTGAACGGGCACAAGCACTTACTACTAGATTTCCTTTCATTTTACTTAATTTTTCGATTTTACATTATCATACTTTACATCCTCTCTCCTTATTTACCCTTATATATTTATTTATCTTCTTGATTATTTTTGTACACTATATACTTAGACACTATATTTTTCTATACCTCATTTCATCCTTAACGCCAATCTTTAATTTCCTCCCTCACTCTCTCTACCTCTCTTTTTATTTATTTATTTTTATTTCTTTTCACTACTTAATAGCCTCCTCCGCTACCATTCTGTTATTGAACGTTGATATGTTCGCGTCTTTTTCTAGATATTTACACTGTCAGTACTTTATCCTACATGGATTTACACAGGATTGTACCTAAGGACTTACGGACTTAATTCTATACGCTCGGTAAGTTCATCTGTGAACTTTTATGCCTCTTTTTTCTTGTTTCTTCATCTCTTTATTCCTTCTACCCAGTCCTCTATGTTGTTATTCCATTAATCTATACCCTTCTCATTTTCCTTATTTGTCTTCGATGACGGAATTTCTCAAACTCTGGGATATCTCAGAAGCAGCTGTAAAACTCTGAATTTTTTCCAATAATAATAATGTATATGACTTGTGATGTTTGCCTTGCCTTAACGTTTGTTGACCTCTTTAAAAATTATATATCTTATATATCGGAAATCTACAATTGTTTCATAACTACCGTTTCGGCTATAAGCTTCGAGTCCTAGTAATCCGTTACAGCACTTACCTAGCATACCTAGTCGTTTAGATCACCGGTGAACTAAACCCCCATATTTTGTGTGTTTATATATATATATATATATATATATATATATATTTACACACACACACACACACACACATTTTAGGAGTATCATGAGCAGCTTAACTCAAATTAGTAGATAGACAGAAAGAAAGAAAGAAAGAAAGAAAGAAAAAGTAAGTTTGGAAGCATTCCCATTTCCAACATCAGCAATTATTCAATCAGTCACGAATCTTTCTGATATGTACACAATTATACAGTATATACACGCTATTTTGACTCAGTTGATTCTTGTTTACACTGACGACAAGGATATTGTGTATCTAAGGAAAGCAGCATGCTTGTATATCTAATACAAATACGAACACGTAGGGTAAACATAAATCTATGCCCGCATAAAAATATGTTTATGTCAATGTTTGTACTTTGAGCTGCTTTACAATGAATTTTTTTAATTATGGGTGCATTTCCGTATAATATATTCGAAAAAGTGAAGCGCTTCAGGAAATTTACAAGGGAATATATTTCTCTTCTAATTTTGAAATAGTAAATATTATAATAGATATCAATATTTTGGTGTAATGTAAATTTGGAAGTTAAGAAATACATTGTTGTATGGATTTGCACGCAATAATACACTATTTAGCTCACACACACATACACATCTTGGGTGTACGACTACTACTTTTAGCCCCACGTGCGAGATTATGGGGCTGAACCTGAAACCATATAGTTTGGAACTAAAATGCTTACCACAGAAATACGCCTTCGCGTATGCATGTGTATGTATATATATATGTGTGTGTGTGTTTGCATGTATGTATGCATATATACACATGTGTGTATGTATATATATATATATCTTTTATATATACATACATACGTATATATATATATATATATATATATATATATATATATATATAT
>NC_068984.1:62980680-62983141 GCF_001194135.2 Octopus bimaculoides
TATATATATATATATATATATATATATGAGAGAGAGAGAGAGAGAGAGAGAGAAAATATTATCTTGGAAATCTCATTTATATAAAGTTCACTATAAAGTTTGAGACCTTTTGGAAACTATAAAGTACACTAGTTCTACTATCTATTTTTATATTTTAATTCTCTTAACTTATCTGTACAATTATTTAACCGGCTTCTAAATATTCTTTGTACATCTTTAAAAAATTCTGATCTGCCAAGAATATATCTTTAGCTTCAGAAATGATAACGGAAATAAGAAAATATAGTTTATATAGATTTGCTGTGTCTCATCCTTTTTTTTTTTTTTTCCATCTTTTATTTTAATATCATCTTAATTAAAAATATAAGATAGCCCACCCATCTCTCTGAGTAAAAAAATACTGATTGTAAATAACATTGGAGAAAATCTGATGAAAGCTATACTTTTGATGTCAAAAAACAAAGAGTCAAGGTTTGATTTAAGAGAAACAAAACAGAAAAACATGAAATAAAGTTACAAACTTCTTATGAGACGAAATAAATTAAATGGAAATAAAGCAAAAAATAAAAACAACGAACTATGTGAAAAAAAAAATGGTATGAAAAACAAATAACAATCAAAGATAAAGATAATTTTAGAAATTCATTAAAAAAAATTTATAAAAAAATACAAACTCGTGCTCAAATTAATGTGTAAATTTAATGTTTCTTAATATTTTTCCAATGGTTATTTTTTTTGATTTTCAAAAAATAAATTAAGTGACATTAAGAAGTAATGAAATTGTTTTTTCTGCCATCATTTTCTTTAGCATTAACCCATATATATAGACAAACAGGCAGACCAGCAGACAGGCATGTATGTGTTTATATATGTATGTGTATGTAAATGAATATATGTGCAGATATACACATACACAATAATATACACATTCCTACATACATATTGAGTACTTCATTTTTTGATTGTCTACGAAAACATTCACCACATTTTCTGTTTACCTCTCTTGCTCTCTCTCTCCCTCCCTCCCTCTCTCTCTCTCTCTCTCTCTCTCTCTCTCTCTCGCTCGCTCGCTCCGCAGTAGCTCTGTTTTAGCATTTATTCATAAAAATAGAACAAATCATCGTCGTAGACGAGCCAATTTGATTCTTCAGAAACATTCAAAGTCCTCTTACAGATTACAAACAACTCTGTCATATACTAAAACTAAATGTTAGGTTACTGAAATTTTGAGAACTTTATAACATGATATTTTTGAGAGGTTTACGACATGATATTTTTGAGAACACAATTTCTTTAACGCTAATACTTTTTTCTCTCATTGGGCTTTTAACTGAAGTAAATTATGAAAAACACGATTTTCAGTTATACATTTAGATTATATTAGCCTAAAGGCAATCACAAGCGTATCTATCTATCTATCTACATATCCACCCATCCATCCATCCATCCATCTATCTATCCATCTATCTATCTATCCATCTAGATCGAATTAACAAAAGACGAAGATAGATAAAGGAGCAACAAGGAGGTGTATTAGTTTAAAGCTCGGGAAGAATGGAAAAGTCTTTCACGTTTCGAGTCAACGCTCTTCCACAGAAAGAATTAAGAGGGGAAAACACCGGAGAGAGAATGAAGGAAAACGGAGAGAAAAAAATATGTAAGGAATAAAGGTTCAATATGATGAAATCTATCTGTCTGTCTGTCTGTCTGTCTAGCAACCTACCTGTATATTATTACGATGTGGTAAACGGATCACTAGTTGTGTTCACGAATCGCTTGACGTGAAGCCAACATACTAAGAGCAGTAGAGGAATGCTGGATTTTGTCGCATTCGTTTAGAGAGTGTGGCATCCATACGGTGAGTTTTTCAGACCTTACCCACCGAATTACCATGACAGGCAGCGGTATCACGAGGGCATTTCATTCCGAACTAGACTGGTGCGAATTCTCGTGGATGAGCTCGTTTAATTGATCCTCATTGAACTGAAAGAATCTGTCGGAAAGCGGAAATCTGTGAGATTGTATTTCCCCTGCTTAATATGTGGAAAATTATTTTCCTGTGGTTGTTTCAGCAATAGGACCTTCTCCGAACAGTGCACAAATGTCTCGAGTGGCTTTAGAAGCGCTGAACACTTGATTCGAAGCAAAGAGAAACAGGTGTCGAAAACTTATTTATTTATTTATTTTTGGTTACTTGGTACTCCATTGTCAATTCTGTGATAAAATATAAAATTTATTCAAATTTCGAAAACGATAAACAAAGGTTGTTAGAAAGGATGAAACAAAGAAGAGCATAAAACACTACAATAAGAATATTTTTTGCTATAACTCAAATAACATTTGTAAACAAAAAGAACCGATTTATTTGAAAACCGAATATTTGTATATGAATATATGCCTTTATATATGCATACAAATATGTAGATATACCTGTGTGTATATGTTTACAGATATATATATA
>NC_068984.1:62983839-62989567 GCF_001194135.2 Octopus bimaculoides
TATATATACATACATACAATTCCTCAATAGTAACTTGCAAGTATGATTTGGTAGAATGTATCAACCATTAACCAATTGTTTTAGGAACCATTCTTGGGCAACTTTAAACACTTTCTCTCGGCTCTTTGACTCTTCATTACATGGGATTATTGACAATAAGAGTGTGCGCCAACCGAGACATTATCTTCCTTGACAATAGTTTAAATTCCAAGATAAACAGTCATTGTCGTATAGTGAATTAGCAGGATGAGCTCACTACAAAATGTCCTTCTAAAAAGTCACTTAGTACTAAGTATACTTACTCTGCTAACTGTAATGTATATGCAAGCATTAATAAGGAAAATAGATCGAAATTTTACCTGGTATAATCCACCGTTTCCACACTGGTGAAGTGTAATATGCCGAAAATGCACTTTAAAATATATTCTATCACAACACAAATACAAGCGGATCTTTAACTCGCATATTGTAAAGCTTCCCTATTCTATGATATCAAATTTGCTTTCTATTGTAACAGCGTTTCATAGTTGTAATCCAAAAATAGACCATAACATTATTAATCAGATACTATCTGACTTGAATTTAGTAGATAATTTGGTAAATAATGGGAATGGAACACCTAGATCGTGACTTGTAGAGCCCACTGAGATTAAAGGATTAAATAGTGGATATGATTGTAAATTAATCCACAATAATCCCAATAGAACAAATAAAAGTAGTTATGGAGGAAATATATCACCTAATTATCGAAACTTTATACAAGAATCTGAAATATATATCAAGATGGCAAATCTTATTTTCATATCTGAAATTAATATGCTCCCTCGCTATTAATCCCACGCTGTCATTAATATACTGCTTACATTCTAAAAGGTCATTGTACGAATAGATAGCGCTGTTTCTATACGGCGCTCCACCCCTCAGTTTTCTGAATTCTTAAGCTATTGGAGATATCTGTAGTTGCCGTACAAACCCAAGAATAGGAACATTATATATATGAATGCAGTTTTAGAATTTCAAGTAATTGTTAATTGGTTGGAATTTGTCCTTGTGAAAATATTGTTTACAAGTATAACATGAAAAACCATAAATTAGTGTAAAATCTGCACTGGTCTAGAGCAATTTTAAAGAAACGCTTTTATTTGTACCGTCACTCCTTTTCCAAATCTATTTCACTTTCATATATCTGGAAAAACATATTAAATACAATATTAAAAGCACAATATTCAAAATGGAAATGAGTATCATATATTCAGCTTAACAATGTCAAGTAGATAAAGAGGATTGTTGTCTATGTGCTCGTGAAGAGTTCGAGATTCTAATAGCTGATAAAGATCTATTATTAAGAAGAATAAAGTTATAGTAGACTGCAAGCACAAACTTCCTTGAACATTTAAATATTAACGAACAGGAAGTAATTATGATGCTTATATGTGACTGCATCTTATTGCGTACACGAATCAAATCTTCAATACACTATACGTGCTAAAACAGTAAAAACTTTACATAGGGTACTTTAATAGTGTCCATTTCACTCAACCTGTTATATCGAGCATTTAGCATATTATATTTTCTCGTCCTACACTACTGACTCATCTATGTTTTAATCTCTACTAATATGCAATATTATCGTGCATGTTTGTCATTTGAAAATTAACTCATTTATATGCGAATTATTGTATATCATTATGCATATCCATATGTAGTGTTTGGGCATTTTTATATGCTTATGAATACGCGTATGTGGCTATACATGTTTTCCAGTGTGTATGTGTATATACGCGTTTATCTAGGTGTGCATACATGTTCGTAAATACATGTGTGTGATGCAGATGTAATTATGCATGTACATAGATGTATATAACAAGGCTGTGTGTATGCATAATACACACGCGTGCTCGCACGTACGTACGTACACACACAGACACACACACACACACACACACATGCAGAAAGTCTCAAAAATATATACGCAAATTTACAGATGATAACGCAATTAATTTTATTTATTGTTTTTTTTTTCGATTTAAGCAATTAGAAATAATGCAAAAAGCTAAACTAAGCTTCGAACAAAGGAAATGTCTCCTGAAGTATCACAATAGGTTTGAAAATACTGCCCAAGAGCAAAGACACTTTAGGAAGAAGCTTCAATCGATACACCAACGCCATCTACCACCATTCGACGTAGAGATAAGTGCTAATCAGATGGAATTGTTCATAATGTCCACAAGAAACGTTCTAGAAGACTGCGAACACCGACGAGCTCCACACAGCAAAGTGTGTATTAAAAATCTATTACCACAGTCTAAAAGAAAATGCGCGACATGTGAATCGCGAGATAGAAAATTCAAAATGAAGTGTCGATCGCAATTTGAACGGCTGTCATTCTAAAAGCCACATCTCAGGAACAGGTTGTCCTCTCAATGAAGATGAACCTGATTGAAGAGTGGAGTTTTGCGAGTGGTACCTGGAAGGACCTATTGATGATGCACACTTTTCAACAAACATTGCTTAGAGTGATGAGACCACATTTAAATTTAATCGCTCAATTAACCGCCGAAGTTGTACTCACTGGGGATCTGAGTTGAGATTCAGCATGTTACGGGAAAACAAAGTTAATTTACAGAGAACTGCGATATAGTGCGTTTTATCATTTGAAGAGTTAATTTTCGAAGATAATGTGACTGGTCCGATTTAACTGAACTTACTGCGACAAGCTATCATACCAAGCATTCAAGAAGACTTCAATCATGTGGAGTTTTATTTCTTATTTCTCTATTGTCCACAAGGGACTAAACATAGAGGGGGCAAACAAAGACAGACAAAAGGATTAAGTCGATTACATCGACCACAGTGCTTTTAACTGGTACTTAATTTATCGACCCCGAAACGATGAAAGGCAAAGTCGAGCTGCGCGGAATTTGAACTCAGAACGTAACGGCAGACGAAATACCGCTATGCATTTCTCCCAGTCTGCTAACGTTTCTACCAGCTCGCCGCCTTGGAGTTTTATTTCTGCAAAGTAAAGTAAGGATCACACTGATGAGATTTAGCCAACATGAGGATTGATGAAGAGATTCAGTAGAATACAAACCGTGCTCACCGGGCCGCGTATCACTAAACATTTTGATAGGTATACATAAAAATTAAAATTTACAGTACAAAATCGTCAATAGTTAATGCATTGGGCTTAGCTATTGTACGAGAATGCGCCCAAACGTCGAACAAAAGGTTTCTCGATGTTTGCAGTTTCATTGCTTTGCATTATCAAGAGAGCCTGGACTAGAAATGTTGCCGATTTGAAAACAGATGTTCATTAAAATATCAAATTCTGTCTATAGATTGTAATTAAGTCTGAAAAGGAAGTATATTTTGATAAACATTGACTTTGTATGCATTCAATATACGCATACATTTCTTGGAATCCCCACTATATGTGCGAGTGTTAAAGAGATTATGTATTTGATTATAACTTTACGACTATATATATACAAGCGTTCGTGTATGTATTGATCTCTCTCACTCTCACTTTCACTCTCTCTCTCTCTCTCTCTCTCTCACTTCACTTTCATTCTTTCATTCATTCATTCTCTCTCTCTATCTATCTATCTCTTTTTCTCGTCTGTGTAGTCTTATTTCATTGCGTGTAGTTATTGTCGTTATTTGGCATAATGTTTTATTTTTATGCATTCATATGTGAATTTACACATTGTCAGTGTTATTTTATGTTTTTAGTGAACAGATATATATCCCTGTGAATATATGAGTGCAATATATAACCCAATATATGAGTCTGTGTGTCAGAGCGTGCGTCTATGAATGTAATTACTACTTGAATTGTGTTATAGTGTTCTTGTGTCCGTATGTATCGGTTTATGAAGGCTCTTTGCTGCATAGTTTTCCTGCCTGTTTAATTACCGCGATTTGAATTTATGTCTTTATAACACTATAGTATATTCCCCCCTCTCTCTCTCTATCTCTCTTTCTTATTCGTTTGTCTCGCACTCTCGCTCGTTTTCTCCTTTCTCTCGGAACTGGTTCATATATAGCCATGTAACCTAGGACATGCTAATTACTCATCAATTATCCTAATTCATTTATTTATTTATTTATTTATTTTACATATTAGGTTTTATCATTCTGTATGCTTTTCATTCTATATAAGTGCAGACATATAATGTATTCTTCATAATACACTGGCGACACGGCTCACGGAAGATGTGATTCTTATACTTTCTAATACTTACATCGTCGTCATGCAAGATTACTGAGAATCTTAAAAGAATGAACATATTGAGATATTACCGATAGTGTTTTTTTTTTTTTTTTTACTTTTCAAATATATTTTACTCTCTTCATATCAGTAGATTGTACGATGTACTTGACTGTGCATTCAGCATTCACACCTGCGGATTTAAAATATAGGAATATACATTCAAACATTTGGGTTTTATTTCTAAGTAACAAACTACACTGAGCTGTGTTGCAACTGGCTATTACTCGTGCATGCAAAGTTCAACATGATATGGTGCAGATAGATAGATAGATAGATAGATAGATAGATAGATAGATAGATAGATAGATAGATAGATAGATAGATAGATAGATAGATAGATAGATAGAAAAAGAGTCACTTGTACACACATATAGATGTATACGTATATATTTAAATTTATCTACATGCATACATATCATATATATATGCATTGCCGACCACATGTACTCAATGTACTATGCGTTTTGTTTGTTCGCTGTACAGTGGCGTCCTGTGGGGTGGGGCAACTTCCTCATTAAGCTGTGTATATAAAACTCCTAAAAGTCATAGACAGGTGAAACAGCTCGTGTCCGATCGAATTCAGGATGATCGGTTGATACCGACTTTTCGCCATTTTGTAGCTATCGACACGTTGATAAACAACATAAATGGCGTCATGCCGCAGCGTACCGGCAAACATGCAAAGCACATAGACTATGTACGTGCTCTCGGTAATGTTTATAACAGTAACGCTACTTTTAATTCGTTATTGAACATATACATATAAATTGACTGGCTCAGTGGTAAGATTATCAGGAACATAATCATGAGGTAGTGAGTTCGATTCCCGGACCGGGCTGTGTGTTGTGTTCTTCAGGAAGACACTTTGTTTCACGCTACTTCGAGTTCACTCAGCTGTAGAAATGAGTTGCGAGGTCATTGGTGCCAAGCTGTATCGGTGTTTGGCTTTCCCTTGGATTACATTTGTGGCGTGCAGAGGGGTAATCGGTATGCATGGACGACTGCTGGTCTTCCATAAATAACATTGCCCGGACATATGCCTTGGAGGGGAATTCTCTAGGAGTAACCCCATGGTCATTCATGACCGATGGAGTACTTTACTCTTTATTTCTTTATGCATACATACCTACATGCATATAATGATCTTTGGTGAAACTGAAGCTGTAAGTCTTTCTTGTGACTCAAGTTTACTTCACCGGGATCTTCACTCGAGAGTTATTCTCGCTTGAAGATCACAGTTGCGTGAAACTCAAGTCACGAGACAATCTGTCTGTTCCAGTTTCATTACAAAAAGAACGTCTGCTACATGTATAGATCACTTCTATCTAATTCGCTCGACATAAACCAACCTATGAATAACACACACACACACACACACACACACACACACATACATATTTATATTCACTCCTGTACATATATATATATATATATATATATATATATACGCTA
>NC_068984.1:62992512-62995306 GCF_001194135.2 Octopus bimaculoides
CCTTATATCTTCTTTTCCAGTGAAATTCTTCACTGATATTGAAAAGGTGAAAACAAGCAATGTTAATTCTCTAAATGAAGTATTAACAGTAACTGCACGATAAAGTGTAGTATATTGCCACTTAAGTGTGGATGACCCCTAGGGGTGGATGTTACTGTTGCTTTTAGCCCCAGGAGGACATCTCCTCCAGCTGGCTTATCGACACACGACTGTGTCCTGTTTGCCAAGGGAGTTATCCCTCTCACCTCGACCAGCAGCACGAACGTATCCGGATTTCAGGGTTATTTCCCTTCGTCGGGGGCTAAAAGCAACATTAACATCCACCCCTAGGGGTCAGCCACACTTAAGTGGCAATATACTACACTTTATATATATATACTTATATATATACATATATATACATATATTTACATATATATACGCATATATATATATGCATATATATATGCACATATATATATACACGCACACACACATGTATATACATAAAGATTCATACATGCATATATATGTGTATGCATACGTATATATATATTAACACTCTACGCAACTATAACAAATAGAATAAAGTTTACGTAAGAACAGACACACATAAATATATAAATACAGAAAAGTTACTCTTTGAATGGATGAATGAATATATGTATATGTATTTATGTATTTTCAACCCGTCATAACCTTCAAATAGAATGTGCATAGGTATTATTTATACATAATTTGATTCAATAAATAGTATTACAAAAACATTGGCGCCACAGAAAATTATGATTTCAAAACAGAACAGGATATAAAAATAGAAACAAAAATTCATCACAAAATCTTTTAATAACTTTCTTTGTTTTCTAGTCCTATACTATTAATTTTCTGATATCTTTCTCCTGGCCAATATTGCTTTCCTTTATTGATTATTAGCTTTCTCAGAGCAAAGTCAGAATGAATGATTGTATTTAAGTACAATGACTTAAAAATTTATATTCATCTACAAAGATAGTACAGATCTAATGCAACAGACTTTTGGGATATTTATTTATATAGATATAAAAGAATGTTATCTAGCATGCGAATATATGTATGTGTGCGTATAAGTTTTTTTTTGCATTTATTTACATATCTATATGTTTTCTTCTAATTCTTTTGACTTTTCCTATGAAGGATGTGTCTAATTTCAAAGAAAGAAGCATAGCTTCATCTCTGCAGATGGAACAACAGCATTAAGAATAGCAACAGTAATGATTTACATGCTGAAATTTCGAAGAATCTTACATATTTTCTAAGTTCTATTTACAGGTTATTGGATCGGCAGAATGCATGTTAAATCTTTTATTCTCTGACCTGAAATAAGTAGTTATTATTAAAATCTTCAATACCTAATCAATAAACATGTTAATGTATGTTAGTGCGTGTATGTGTATGTGTGTGTACTTGTGCGTATGTGTATGTACACTGTGTGTGTGTGTGTGTGTGTGTGTGTGTGTGTGTGTGTGCGTGTGTGTGTGTGTGTGTGTATTTTCTGTTCGGTGTTTGTGCCGGTTAGAAGGTAGTAAAGCCTATTCAATCACTTGTGCATCTGAAATGAATAAAAATAAATTACCGAAGAACACACTCTGTCTTATGTGAAAAGAGTGAATATATCATCACACATACTTGTATATACATATTTACACATGCACATACACACACATATATCTACACACACAGAGTGCAATGGGAAAATTGTTGCCATTCCATAGTTTTAATTTCACGCATGCATATTGTTTTTTTTTTATTTTGTCGATTAAACAGTATAGTAGAGTCAGTTGGGTACCGTCTGTGAGATAAATAACATTATCACGCAATTCCCTCTGCCAGAAATTGTACTACATGGTATTCGCTGTACTACTTGGTATTCGCACCTGAAGCTTCAATACAAACATTTCAGAGTGTGAGGGTAGGATTCAGAAAGAGTTGGATGAGTCTAAAAATGATTACGAAGATTCGGCAGCTCGGAAAACTCACTCTAATCGTTCTGATAAGAAAAGAATTCCTGAATTTGTTGGTGAGATCCGGGCCATGATTGACAACGTTCCTTCCAAATCAATCAGGTGCCTCGCCAGAGACATGGGAGTGTCTCAGCTTTTTACCAGGCATATAGTGTATGAGGATATTCGGTATTCCCCATACAAGATGAGAAAGATCCAACTTTTATCCCAAGCCATCAAGAAGAGGAAAGACTGCGCTACGAAGGTTTTGAACAAACTCAAACATCCTCTCCAATCGAACACGCTTAGGTTTTTCACAACATCCAATCAACATAATGGTGTTTGCACTCATCATTAGTGATGGCAACTTTATGCCTCCATTCATGTTCCCACACAGCCTCACACACAGCTAGGAGGCCTACATCAATTGCCTAGGTGAAGCGGGTAGCTGCTGGAAGAAACTATATCTAGCAACAACAGGACTCTGCACAAGGCCACACAAGCAGCAGTATCTTTGCGACCACATCATTCCTAACATCTGGCCATCTAACTCCTCAGACTGCAACCCCCATGATTATTATCTGTGGAGCGCAGTTCAGCGAGAGAACAACAAAGCAGCTTGTAACTCCAAAGATCAACTGAAGGCAAGGATTATGGCAACATTCTCCAACTTAAACAAGGAAACCGTCCAGAAGAGTTGCAGGGGATTCCGAAATCGTATGGGGGCCGCTGTTGAAGACAATGATGATCTTATTGAAAAAATTACTCTTTAGTTTTTCAAGATATCTTTATACATATAAATCTATATATATACATGTATATATATATATATATAT
>NC_068984.1:62996930-63003257 GCF_001194135.2 Octopus bimaculoides
ATATATATATATATACATGATATATATATACATATACATGTGCAGATCTATATACACAGATATATACATGCATATATATATATATATATATATATATATACATGATATATATATACATACACACACACTCACACACGCACATATATATACATACACACACACACACACACATGCATGTATATATGTGAGATAATAGTTTCAATATTAATATAGAAAGTATTAAAACTGAAATTATCTCGCATTACAAAAAGGATGTCATTGTTTCACTGTTGCCATGTAATACTGAAATATTGTAAGAAATAATAGATTGCTCTGGGCTCGCATTAGGCAAGAAGTTGAAAATTTTTTTGTCATATCACACCGCATTGATCCTAAGTAAGGCCTTTGTAAAGTTTGAATGAAATCGGTTGGGTAGTTATCGAATTTTAGCGATGTACACATACAGAAAGACAGACATATATTCTTAGTTTTATATATATACATTCTTAATAATATTAGAGGGTAGACGAAGCACCGGCTTCCACTTTCTGGGTATCTGGTGCTTAGTGTACCCTAATAATTATGCATTTTATTGTGTAGCTGCTTAATGCTAATATTGCTTGCTGTCACTAATATTATTAATGTTGCTATCAATTATTCACACTTACCGCTGGTAATACTACTACTAATAAAAACAACAACAATAATAATAATGATTATGATAATAACATCTTTTTCGAGTATTCATTTGTTTAGAGACATAAACATATACACATACTTACACGCATACATGCACACATAAATGTAAATGTATCGCCTAGTTTAGAATAGAGGCAGCTGATGAAGGAATAAGTCCACAAGTGGCTTGTTTGTTTTCCTATGTGTTCGTTCCGTTGTCTGTAATTCATTTTTCTAATGTCCTGTACCCGAATATGCATCTATATACACATGCAGATGTAGGTAAGTACATATATGTATGTATACATGCATATGCTTATATATCCTTTGTATTATATATATATATACATATATATTTTTTTACACACACATACATACATACATACATACATGTGTGTGTGTGTGTGTGTGTGCGTGTAAACAGGTATGAGTAAATAGGATGAAGTGTTTCTTACAATGTGAAGAGAGAATCAGCAGTTTATGAATTCCTTATATTTTAGGTCACTGACCCATCTGTAGAGGAAATGGAAGATCAGAGACTGGCTATTTGTAGTCTTAAGTAGAAGTATCAGCAGCGGGGTCGTTGAAGTAGTAGTAGTAGTAGTAGTAGTAGTAGTAGTAGTAGTAGTAGTAGTAGTAGTAGTAGTAGTTGCAGCAGCATCAGCAGCAGCAGCAGTAGTAGTAGTAGTAGTAGTAGTAGTAGTAGTAGTAGTAGTAGTAGTAGTAGTAGTAGTAGTTGCAGTAGTAGTAGTAGTAGTAGTAGTAGTAGTAGTAGTAGTAGTAGTAATAGTAGTAGTAGTAGTAGTAGTTGCAGCAGCAGCAACAGCAGCAGTAGTAGTAATAGTAGTAGTAGTATTAGTAGCAGAATCGTAGTTCATGTTGAAGTAATAGCAGCATGGCCATCTCCGTGGCTGTAATGCTGGTGAGAGTATCTGTAGTAATAGTGATCGTGGTATTAGTCATAGTAATTTCGGTGCTTGTATTAGTGACAGTAGCAACAACAGTAACATTGTTACTGTGAGCAGTCATAGGGTTTGTAGTAATAATGCTCGTAGCAGAATCGGTATTGGCGGCAGTTATATATTCACTGATAGTACAGTTGTATTTTTAGTGATAGTATTAGCAGCATACATGAAGTAGCCCCAGCAGTTGCTATAATAATTGTGCCTCTTGCCGTGGAAGAGGCCGTTGACATATTATACAAACTGTTGTACAAACTACGATCAACCATTGATCCTTGGTCTACCTGGTTCATATGAGAGAGTCTTCTTTGCCCCACAACTTGCCATCTTTCTGCTGTTTGATACAATTGTTGCAGATATTCTATTGTTAGATATTCTATTGCTTCCAGAACAACGATGCATAAGTTCCCAAAGGTCCTGCAACTGGTTGTTTAAAGATCGGATCGTGCTGCAGCTGTAATGATCGCCGCATTTATCACATTGCAGTTAGTGTGCTACTTAAGCGTATAGACATTTGTGTGTAACTCAAATGGGGCAGTTGAACAGCGTGTACTGATGCTGGTCCTGTTTGGTGGACAAGCATTTCAGAAAGCATTGTTCTGAGTGGACTAATTTTATATCAATTCTTTTCCTGTATATAGCCTTTCAGATAACTGCAGTTATCCGATATTTAAAATGGGGTATCTTCAGGAAATGTGCGAGGATTATTTGTTATTTTGGTGGTGGGTTTGGGTCTCTGGATCTTGTTGAGGGAAGAAGTTTGGTTTATGTGATTCCTGGTATTCTAAGGAATTAAGTGGTTTGGAGTACAGGTATATTTCGGTTTAAGTCGTTTCGATTTACGGTGTTCTTGATTATACGTGAAATTTTCAAATGTAATATTTGGAAAAATAAAAATCAAGTTATGTCATTTTACTCAACTTTACGTCTGTCCACCACAAATATTGTAATCATAAAATCACTAGTAAACCGTTAAAACCACATAAATTCATGTTACTGTACAATAAATAAGAATAAAAGCATATAAAATCAAATCAAAATCCATACAGTAAATGTTAAGATACACGCCATAAAGTAGTGTAGCTTAGTGAACGAAACCATGAAATCAGCTGTGTTATCTTATTTATTGGTCTTTCGGAGCTCATATTGCACTGTAGTTCCAATATCTACCGTTTGGTGTCGTTGTCACTCGTCAATCCCGCGATTGTTTTCAATTCAGATTTGTTAACATATGTTTATCGGCTACTTTTTCATTCTCATTCATCTGTAAATTTATTTTTCGCCCCTGTGGCTCCTAAAAAAAGCATAGTGAATGTGCTAAGCGTCATGCTATAATGCTGGAAGATAACTGACTATGATAAAACGTCATGTAAAGGTGAAAAAGTGTTAGATCTTTTGGGACGAGTCGGACAACAGTATCGACGATTGTACATAATAAGGACAAGATTTTAGCACATGTCAAATCTGAAGCCCCAAGGATAAAGAGCCCTGTCCTTAATAAGTAAAGAGGCAAAATCTTTGAAGAGATGGAAAGTCATCTTTCTCTTTGGATTGTTAGGTTGGAGGAGGAGGGAGATTTCACATATTTATTTGATAAAAACAAGCAGCCTCTGACGAACGAGGATTTGATAGAGCTTCACGAGCAGCAAAATTAAGAAGAAGAAGTCAACATGAGCTACGTCACTTTACCATGAAGAAAATGCAGCAAGCATTTGCGCATATCGAAATAGGTCTTTCTATGTTCGAGAATATGGACCCAAATGCTCAGTGCTTTTCCAAGTTATGGGAGCTAGTCACGAAGCTTTTGCTCCTTATAATCTAATCTTCGGGGAAAAGAAGATAGTTCAAGGAACTCTCAACCGTTTTTTAAGCACATCGAACGACAGCCAGAGTCAGCTACTGATGCTGACGATCCACAGTCATTCACATCCGCGATGTAAACCACCAAATTGTATGTACGTATTGAAAAATTTCAAATGTTTTATTTTTATTTTTTTTTTTTACTATTGCAAAATAATAATAATTACTGAATTTATTTTTTAAGCTTAAAAAAGGCTTTTATTTTATCATGTCTTATTTCAAACCGCATTCATAAATAAAGCGTCCGCGCTGTACGTAAACATCGCCAAATTGTAATCGTAAATTTTTATTACCTTTTTCCTGTATTAAAAAATAAAACTTATTTGTTTGTAAGTTTAAAATGAGTTTTTTTAAAAACCACGTATTATTGAAAGTGCATTCATAAATAAACTGGGAATGTTTATTATCGGTTCAGCCTAGAGACAAGTAAATTCAGCCTAGCCTAGAGACAAGGTAATTCGACTAGTGTCATTTTTCGACTTAAATCGTGTTTCCTGGAACCAATTAACGACGTAGGGTGAGGTGTGCCTGTATTTGCTTTCGAGTATTACTACACTTGTCTTGGACTCGAGTGAATTCATTGTATATTGTCTCGTTGAGATGCTAATATGGGAAGCCAACTTGGCTGGAAGGGAGAGATCTCGCCAAGCTGCTTCCCCATAGATATCCGGGATGGCTACATCTCCATTCGTGCTGCTCAATTGAAAGTCTAATAAACGAAATGATGCAGTGTCGTTGGAATATTCACTCGTAAAGTTCTTGTGTTTGTCCATGTTCTTGAATGTCTAAATTACCTGGGATCTTCACAGGAATGTGTTTATTTGGAGAAAGTTCATGTCTGGCAGATATTGAGTGCCATGTGCTCCAACTGGTCATTGTAATGAATAACCAGTTGGTATAACAATCTGAATCCCATAAGCAGGCCTTATTATTTATTTAAATGTATTGCTGCGTAAGTTCAAATAAACATGGCAGCTTATTTCAAATGCTGCCAAATATTACACATAGTCCGTTTCTGACCTTCAATATTTCTTTGAAAATTTTCCTTTGTAGATTGGTGAGTCACCAGCAATATAAGGCTTAAATAAATTATCTATTTCCGCTTCGCATTCTAAGCCTTACTTTATTGATTTTCATATAACATAACACTTCAAGCGAACTACTATGCCTCTGTTTCACGTTCTCTCAATCTCTCTCTCTCTCTCTCTCTCTCTCTCTCTCTCTCTGTCTAACTGTTTATACACACACACACACACACACACACACACACACACACACACACACATATATATATATATATAAATTAAAGATACATACGTACATACATATGTATGCATGTGTGCATAAGTATATATGTATATAAACATATATATATATATATATATATATATATATATTTAAATGAATATTCAAACACTGAGATTTGAAGTTAGATGTCACTACTGTTCATATCATCTGTGGATAAATTCAAAATTTGATGATATCACCAGTAGTAGCATTGGTGGAACGCAGTTATGATAGCTTTAAGGAGCTATGAAATATCGTAATGATGCTTAATGAGCATCTACCTTCTAGAAATAAGAGCCAAGTCTTAAATAATCCACCGTAGCGCACCAGTCATCCCATAAGATCTGTCCGACTTTTACCTTTTTAAAATTGAATAAATTTTAATAGTATTTTAGAATGTCTAATGGAATTTAAGATTATTTTTATGCATTTGTGTACATTTACACTAATTAAATATCATTTTACAGAATATTGGAATTAAAATTTATTTGATTACAACCCTTTCTTACATCGAAGTATCCAAAGACCAGTTAAGACACATAATGCTTTAGGAGTACAAAAAAGGGAAACTCTGCAGCTGAAGCGACTCGAAACATACACCCAGTTTATGAGAAAGAATGCTTGAATGAAAGAACTTTCAGAAGATGGTTTGCAAAATTCAGAAGTGGGGGTTTCAGCCTTGAAGATGAAGATCGAACAGGATGTCCAGTTGAGTTTGATAAGCTCCTTGAGGCATTACTTGAAGAAAATCTTGCATTATCAGAAGACTTGGCAATAAAGCTTAGTTCAAACCATACAACTGTTCATCATTATCTCCAAAAACTTGGAAAGGTTCCTAAACTTGGAAAATGGGTGCCTCATGAATTGTCCGAAAGCAACCGCAAAACCCGAGTTGACATCAGCTCCTCTCTCCATTCTCGCGAACTCATTTCACCCTTTATGTACAGACTTGTGACTGGTGACGAAAAATGGATCTTCTATCGAAGTGTTAAACGTCGTAAACAGTGACTTGGTATAAGGGAAAAAGCTCAACCACAACCGAAAAGGGAACTTCATCGAAATAAGGTTCTTCTCTCTATCTGGTGGGATTTCAAAGGAGTAATCCACTTTGAATTGTTACCACCTAATGCAACAATCAATGTTCAAGTCTACTATCCGCAATTAGAGCGTTTGATGTTTCATCAGAACAATGTGTGACCACACACTGCAAAGATCACATCACAGAAGATCGAAGAGCTTGGTTGGGAAAAAATTCCTCAACCACCTTATTCTCCTGAGCTTGCTCCTCCAGACTACCATTTGTTTCGTAGTTTACAGAATCATTTATGGGACATAACTTTCGCAAGCAAGGAGGTGGACGAAACTGACATTTCAGAGTTCTTCACTTTGAAACCAAAAGAATTTTACATTGATGGGATTAAAAAGCTTGTAAATAGATGGAGAGAAGTCATAAATAATCAAGGAAAGTACATTGATGATTAAATTTCAATTAGATATAATATTTGATCGCTTGTTTTCTTTATTCAAAATTCGGACAGAACATATGGGATGACCTTATATA
>NC_068984.1:63005918-63011742 GCF_001194135.2 Octopus bimaculoides
ATATATATATATATATATATAAGGAATATGGATTTAGAGAATCCATGCGCATTATGTAAAATCGTAATCTTCACTCCTTTATAAATAAAGTTGTAAGATCAATTTTAACCAGGCTGAGAACAGGGGATAATTGATAGGTTCAATGATTGGCTGTTACAGCGAAAGTGACTCTCATATTGAAGGAAATAACAGAACTCACACAGATCAACTGACAGTGTCATGGCTGAGGTGAGTGGTGATCAGAGACAAACGGAAAGCCAAAGTGGGACATGTTATTTCAAGAAATGAGGAGAGAAGCGAATGACAACAGAATCCAGAAGGCAGCCCAGGAGGTCAACAGGAACAATGGACCTGTATATGACCTCCTGCCTTCAACTACAAACCTTTTGAGGTTAGGAAATTTAGATAATCTTGCATGCTCAATCCCCTGCGCTCATGCAATGTAGTGCTATTCGAAAGAAAATATACGCGGAGATACAGTCAAGTGCTTAAAGAGATTTTGTATGCTGTTTTAATATGTGGATGGAAGACGATGCTACCGGAAGCTCCATCATTATTCTACTCGGCAGAGGTGCAAAACTGTAGAAGCAGGATTTAATGGATGGTGAAGATGACCAGGTGCGCACAGAAAAGTTTCCAGAAAGGAAAAAAAATATCTGGATATCATTAACGACAGTGGTATGCGACCGGATATTGTACATTACTCTCTCACAAGAAATCAAATGATTGTACTATATGAAAGCAGAATGGAGAAAGCTCACATCTACAAATGTAGCAGCTTGGGTATCAAATTAAAATAATTTATCTTCCAAACCAAAGCATAGCAGTGAGGGCGAAGTATTTTGCAGGCAAATTTTATGAATTGTTCTCAGTTTCTGAGACAAAGGTAATTGGAGATGTTAAGACAATGATAAAAGCAGCAAAAAAGTTCCGTCTGATTACTGTATCCAGAATACTTTCCCTTTGTGGAACCTTATTCATTCAAGAAGGTGTTGGCTGCATTGTAGACAGTTGCAATGCATCAACAGAAAGATATCTAGAAATCATGAACTGAATGCGACACGGTTCTCTTGCAAGATGGTGCGTGTGTGTGTGTGTGTGTGTGTGTGTGTGTGTGTGTGTGTGTGTGTTTAAATTCATAGCGTTTTTTTTGTCTTTGTGTGGTGTCTTGGACCGAAAATCGAAACGGACTAGTCAGATTCGCACAGTGATGTCATTCGAAATTTAAAAATAAAAGCTACTTATTAAATAGAAATTATTTCATGAGTGGCACAATGCATTTAAATAATTGTACAATATTGTCTACCCAATTGTTCCAATACTGTATGAACTACAACGAAATAAATATACAGGGTCGTTTTATTATTCATTGATTGTACGTGCGAAATGAAGCTCCGTGATGAGAATACAAGTGTGTGTAACACATTCTGCATTGGTCTTCTATTAGAATACCAATACAGAGTGTGTTAAAATAGAAAATCGTATATAAATTGAAGAATTAATTATTAGTTGATACTGTGTTTCTATATGCGTTATAATATATCTGTTCTGTTAAAGAATTACCCTGATCATTTAATAATCCTAGGAAATATTTCTGTAATATTATTATACTTGCTTAATTCTATTTTCTTTTGAGCTTAAAGCTTCTATATTGTCTCCACCTAATATACATTTAATTTCATGATGGATGTAATAGAGAACTTCATTTTATCTTCAGACAGTTATATAAAGGACACTGAATGAGTAGAATGAAATGTATTGAATGATATATCGTAATGTTTTGGATTACTCAAAGCTAGACCGACTGGTACTTAGAAAGAAAATGTTAGGACGCGGTGATATCATTAACTTTTGTAGTAATAGCGGTAAGTAATTAGTGAGGTATTGTTAATCAATATAATTGCTACATTTGAGTGTAATCATGCAAGTTGAGGAGCATCTATAAAAAGAAACTATTCATTGAGCTAGAAACTCCGAAATTTTGTTCCTCAATTCAAGATAATTATACACGAGAAGTATTTCTCTTAAATCGTTAAATGAACAAAGAGATATTCTAAACGAGATAAACTAAGCTCTAAACCTAAGTACAATCGTTAAAACCTTAAACATTTTACATTTTTCACTGATTGGTAGCAAATAATATTTGAAAATAATCTATTTCTAATATGCTTCGATTTGAAAATTTATCTTATAGTTCTGTGATTTTCATGTTAATTATATGTATCTGTATTACTGCAGTAACTATACAGTATTTGAATATATGATAGCAATATTTGGATATCATCAGTTGTTTTAGTTTTAAATAGACATGTATCTTCCATGTTATTTGCTGTCCTGACATTTGGCAAACCAATAAATTCTTAAATATGTAGATTTGAAAGTGAGAGAAGTGACTCAAAAGTATTAAGAAACATCCAATTAAAGATAGTAAAATACTGTTAAATAAAAGATGCTGGTGTTCTATGCCCCGTAACTAATTTAATCATTGCAAAGTTCATTGCAATATTCACAGCTAAATAGCTTAACTAATAAATATACAACTATTGAAGTTACTGCCTCTTTTGCCTCCAACTCTATACCTCACCCGCGTACAAACGCACACATACACACAACACAACACAAAAGCAGATATACATAATACACAGAGGCAGACACACACGCAGAAGTACACTCACAAACGTGTACACACACACACATACGTAAGCGCGCAAAAATATAAGCCGCAGAGGCTCTGGCCTTCTTAACATCACCAACCTTAATACAGCACGTATATAACCAGCAATTTTAAAACCTAATCTCGTCACTCCAATCAACTATCCCTTCTGTTACCATTAAGCAGTGATCCAGAGCAAATAATTATTCACTCAAATTTATACAACTCTTTCTCTGTATGGTGATATACCCAAATCTACTGCCGACAAATCTATTATTTCTTCCATTTCTAAGTACGCATAAATGATGGTCGTAGTTGTAAACAATAAATTTCTTTGTGAGGAGGATGTGACTGGATCTGTGAAGCGTGGAGAATTGAATCCTTCAAGATGACAATGCACCCTGTCACCGAATTCTCCTCACTCATGAGTTTCTTGCCAAAAACAACATGGTATCGCTTCCGGAGTCGCCCTATTAACCAGATTTAGCATCTGAAGACTTCCATCTCTTCCTCAAGATGAAAATGCAGCTCAAAGGTCACCATTTTAACACCGTTGTCGAGATCCAGAATGAATCGCAGATGGTGCTCGGTTCGCTTACGGAAAACAACTTCCAAGCCGGATACCAAAACTGGCAGGAACGCTTAAGCAGGTGTATTGCTTCGCAATGTGACTATTCTGAGGGTTAAAAAAAGGTTTTTTTTATTAAACATAACTACTCCGTGGACCTTTTGATGCCACCTCGTGTATCACTTCAGTCTAAAGTTAATGAATATGCTAACATCTACGCTCGTCATCATTCCCAGTGTGTATCACCTACTATATCTTAATGTAAATATTTTACTCCATCCCCCGATACAGAAGCGTAACCATTTTTATTGACTTATAACACAGGATGTTACATTTCTGTTATCTATAAAATATATGATAGATGGAGTTAGAACCAAGACCATCCCCATTTTTTTCTGAATACAGCGCACCCACGATTATATTATGAAATAATTTTTGTTTTTCAAAGATGGTAGGTATATGCAAAATATTTTGCGGCAGTTTATTGCAGGTTGAATGTCTATATAGAGAACCTTTCATTGCCTACAGGTTTCTTATAGGTACCCACAGGCGTTTAAGCTGAACATCAACCACGTCAAATTAACCTGTCTGAGAGGCGTCTACAAAGATATGAGTGACATTCTTGCTTGACTCTTTAAATGTTACAAAAGGAAAAAGAATAACAATCAACTTGGAACTGTCCAATCCCTCAAAAGCTACTTTCATGGAACAACTTTATCAAATAATTTTCAATATTTCGGCTTCATAACGAATCAATTTGCAACTAAATATTAAGATCCAGTAAGATGTGATTTTACAATTAATGCATTGAGTAAATACTCCAGAATATGAACTAATTATTTAACAAAATATAAAGGTATCACCTTACTGAATTAATATAGCGGGAACATCTGACAGAGAATATAGAAGCACATATTTTAAGATGTAATACACAGATTCTGCAAATGTCATTCTGTCCTGAAATTCAAGTCTAGAAATTCAAGTTCTAGAAGCAACTAATATAACGAAAGTAAATACGACTACAATCAAAACAGTGTATAGAGGGATCTTAAAGATCTCCATCCGCTACTAGTTAACTTGCAATATATGTATATATGTACATATATATATATATATATAACATAGATTATATCGGTACCAGTTTCCTATTTTGTTTCACTTAAGACTACAGAGAGTCTGCTTGAGTAAGTGGTGCAGGTATGTACCTGCTGAATATGTGGATAGGTGAATATGTGTGTTGTTCTCTCTGAAATTTCAAACTAAACATGAAAATTCTTTCCTTTCTTAAAGGTATGGCAACAGCATTCCATTTCAGTAGCGATGATGCCATAAACCCTAGAATAAACAGAATAGAGCTTGGAATGTGCAGCCATCTTTAACTACATGCTACTGTTTGTTGTTGTGTTCCTTTGTTTTCCTTTTATTCAACTTGACTTCTTTGTTTTTCCTTTTGTTTTACAAACATTTTTTCCCCTCTTTCTTCTGGGTAGATATCTCATCACTGACGCTCGAAACAAAACGAATTGAAATGATAAAAACATAAAATATTAGAAACAAAAGTATTGACCAAACAAGAAAACAGCCTTTTTTTTTTCGTCGTTACAGAAAGTAGTAAAGTAATGCAGCTCGTTGCTCACTATGTACATTGTGAGGAAATACACGTTAGAAATGTATTCATCTACGTTGAAGTTTCCTTCATTTGCATCAGTGATTTTTCACTGATATTTACATTTAAAAAAAAAAGGGAATAGAAGAACACAGTATTGTAAATGTGTGTGTGTGGCTCTGTATGCAAGTGCATAGTTCCTCGTGTAAATTGAATAACACATATACAGCTGTATAAGGCTCAATTTATACGTATACGCACACGCGCGTTAAAAGCATAATGGTGCATGTTTATGTATGTATAAATGCAGTCATTCATGTCCGTGTATATAATCCTTACTCATTTTATGTATGACACTCTTTGTATATGTATGGATGTATGTGCATGCATGGAGATATAAACACACAAAATTCAATAGCTTTATTGGATCTGTTAGTAATTTCTTCCCTCTCTAATATGTATATAGACACGTACATATATACACAAACATACTGACACACACATGCACATACACACACACATATGTATTATGTGTCTATGTATGTATATATGTATGCATCGGTGCGTGCATGTATGCGCCTGTGTATTTGTATTCACGCATTTGTATATATTCATGTAAGCACAGATAGCCTACATATATATATATGTACAATCACATATAGATATACACATAAACATACACACACGCACACCCACTCACACACACATACACACACATATATATACATATATATATATGTCTGTGTGTGTGTATATATATATATATATATATATATATACATACATACATTTATATACTTGTTTGCAAATATATATGTGTATAAATATATATGAGTGTTGTGTGTGTATGTGTGTGTGTGTGTGTGTGTGTGTGTGTGTGTGTGTGTGTACATAATTTTTTTATTGATCATGCTAATATTATTGACGTGAGAAATGTAATGTATGTTTCTACATCATCCTATCTGCTTTGTTTTCCTGTTGGTTTCATCGATTAATC
>NC_068984.1:63012220-63015622 GCF_001194135.2 Octopus bimaculoides
GTTTTCCTCTTTCTTTGCTAATCTTCATATTAAAAAGAAAAGAAATGAAAACGAATAATGAAAGGTAATGTATAAATATATTTTATATAAAACAAAAGGCAAGTAAATTTTAAAGTTTTTTTTTTTTTAATTCCAAATTATTCTTTATGTGACAAGTATTCAGAGAACTAAGAAAGTAGACAAAAGATGTATGTGTGTGTGTGTGTGTGTGTGTGTGTGTGTGTTTGTGTGTGTGTGTGTGTGTGTTGTATTATGGTTTCTTTCTGTAGAGCTAAAATACTTTCTGCATTAAGAAATTAAAAGAAAATTAAACAAATATTTTTCAGTAATAGACTGAAAAGCAGAAGACAAACAAATTGATTTATTTCTTTAATTGTAACAATTTCTTCCATCATACTTTTAGCATAGCAGCGCATACTTCCAAATTCAAAGATAGAATCTCCATTTCTTTTTCTTTGAAATTGATTTTAAATGTCTGAACATTGGAAAATATCAATAGTGGTTGTATTAACTCGAAACTACTCGCCGTGAGAAAAGAAAGATGTCAATATAATTGTTAGAATTGCAACAAAGGTATATCTTACGGAATGTATATCTTTGAGAGATGTGCTTGAACTAAACAAAAGCAATAATGTGCATTGTAGTTAGGTACTTTGTCATTGGTACAATTCTTGTCTATTATAACTACTGTCTCGTACAAGTTAATGTTAAAGTTATTCTATCTTTATGTCTAGTTTAAGATTCCCATTAACCAGTACGAATGTATTTTTACGTCAAGGACAAACTTTGAACTCATGAATCAACTATCAATTTGTACACATAAGTAAACTGCATATGTTTCACTCAATAGGATTGGAATTTGGAGATTCATCGTTGAGCAGTTCCATATCTGTACGTCTTGAAATTGATTCAGTGGAAAATCAGCTTAATATTTTATTATCTAAGTTTGACATAATTTTGTCTTTTTACTTCTTTATGTGTCTTAGACTTACTTCCTCCACAAAATAATGACAATTAAAGAAAACACAGGTAATCTAATTTTGACGCTGTAAATATAGTATTTTACATGTAACGTGAGATTTTGAAAAGAGAGTAGGGGTGACTTATATTTTATAGTTTACCAGAAAAACATTATCGATACCCAACAGAGATATAAGGTTACCCGATTTTGATAAAAAGTCGTATAGAATTAAACTCTTCAGTGAATTATGTGACTGAAAAACGCTCGGGGCAAGATTTAAACTTTGGTGCAAAAGTAAACTTAAGCACCAGGTACTGTAGAAGTTGTAAGTTACAACTCAATCTACTAGATCATCTACAAATATCGCGGACTTTACGACAAAGAACATCCACATTTGAGGCGCAAACATGGGTGTATGGTTGAGAAATTTGCTTTACAAACTCGTGGCTTCAGATTCAGTTTCAGTGCGTGGCACTTTGAGCAACTGTCTCCTCGCACTACAAGCTCGGGTCAACCAATGCTTTCTGAATGAATCTGGAAGACGAAAACTGTATGCAAGCCTGCCGTATGTGTGTGCACATGCATCGGTGTGTGTGTGTGTGTGTGTGTGTGTGTGTGTATGTGCTTGTGTGTGTGTTTGCCTATGTGTTTCACCACCACACAGCTTCACAACTGACGTTGGTTTAACTACGTAACTTAGCAGTTCGAGAAAAAGAGAAGAACAGAATAAGTAATGTGGGTGGTTTCGTCGCCTAAATCCTTCAAGGCGCCCCCCCCCCTAGCATGGTTACAATCGATCCATGAAAGAAGTGAAAGATAAAAGATACGTTAGTCAATATGTAATTGGAGCAGTGTCCGTGAAATTTTCAAGACGACTAGACTGTTGGGGATCCTATGATTTTGTTTACCCAGCTTGAATATCTGCACATTTTTAACTGCAAACATTCAATGTTATCCGCTTCTAACGATTCATTGAATGGTGTTATAGGAGATAGTTGCAAACATGAAGTGAAATCTAATAAACAAATTGGCTTTCTGAAAATATATTTCCCGAGACAAGATGGTCTATTGTTTCATCAAATTTATTGTAGAATATGCATTTAGGGTCAGAAACTTTTTGAAGAACGTTAGCCTTGATAGTTTTTAGTAAGCAAGTTTTGATCTTGTGACGCTAATATGAAACCTTCAGTCTTTGCTTTCGGTCCTGAGCTTCTCAGCCACTGAAGGGTTGTTGCTTGGTCTACATCAGTATTTCGGCTTCGACGAATATATTGTCCATGTAGAGGCTTCTGGCTCCACCACTCCTAAATTTGTTTCTGCCCGTTCATTTTTGCAGTCTGTTTAATTCGCTTTGACTTCAGGTTCTTCATCTAATTCAAGACTAATGCCGAGTTCCTTTGCGAATTTGTAAACTTCCTTGACAATAGAACGTGATTTTTTGCTGCTTTCGTGTTTACACACAAGCCGCAGCATCCAGTCCTCTGTACTAAATAAATACTTGTTCATTGCTATTGTGGAGGTCTTGTAGCACAGTTCTACCTGCATCATTCCTCATCTCCCATTACTTCTAGATAGGTACAGACTATCAACGTCTGCTTTTGGGTGGTGAATGTTCTTAAATGCTAGTAGTTTTCTTGTCTTCCTGTCCAAAGCATATCAAAGTAAAGCTCTGTAAGATTCCAGTTAATGATGTTAAAACTGTATTGGACTATTAGAAGTGCCAGGGTGTTAAAGGCTTCAATTCTATATTTAGAGTTGAGTTCAGTTTTTAGTATGAGTTTTACTCTTCTGTGAATCGTCCTTTCGTATTTTTTCCTTCGTAGTAGCATGTTGTATACCATCTCCTTTGTTTATTATTATTTTTATTACTATTATTATTATTATTATTATTATTATTATTAGTAGTAGTAGTAGTAGTAGTAGTAGTAGTAGTAGTAGTAGTAGTAGTAGAAGTAGTAGTAGTATCATTATTAATAATAATAATAATAATAATTGCATTAAACCCAATGAATCTAGTAGATATTTTATGACACCATCAATAAATATATTCATAAAATAATATCAGTTTGACATAAAAAATAATTGAAATAAATGTGAACTACATTCTTTGTTTGTGTGTTTAAGTGTACACACACACACACACGCACACACACACACACAAACACACAAACACACAGCTCCGTGTTTTTCTCTTTGTCTCCGTATTCTTTCTGTTGAAGAGCGTAGCTCGAAACGTCAAAGACTTTCCGTATTCCCGAGCGTCATACTAATACATCCTTTTGTTATTTACACCACCAGTCCTCGTCTGTTGTTGTTTTTTCGTACATTCTCCCATATATATAGATATACATACTTAGAAGGTGGGAGACAGACAGCGAGGCAGAAAGAGCCACTGACGACACAAAATATATTTTGTCGGATTAACGATTAAAGATTAAATT
>NC_068984.1:63015822-63022781 GCF_001194135.2 Octopus bimaculoides
ATATATATATATATATATAGTATTGTTTATGATAGGATAAAGGATCAAAATGAAGCACGCCACTAATTCGCTAGACAGAATAACCATAAAATAATCATTGAAATAACCAAATCTTAGTACGGAATGGATCAATGAAGGAGGAGGCTCACGGTTGATGGGTAATTCAGATTTCCAGTTGTATCCAAAAGAATTCAAAATTATGCAACGGTGAGTGGAAAGGCAAAAAGATAAAACCAACGAATGGATTATCTGGTATGGCTACCATTGTTTCATAAAAGGTCTTTATTCTGACTAAAGCATAATACAATTAATCAGATTTTGTAAAATGTCCAATAACCCTTAACTTTTCAGCTCACAAGATAAACAATTAAACAGTGACTTGTTGAGTAATTAACGCGTCATTAACAAGTGCAATTCTGTTATAAGTACCATCATTTAAGAAATTTAAAGTGGGTGTGTCCCCAAACCGTCAATGGAGAGGGATGGATAATGCGATAAGGTCGCAAATATAACGATAGCTAAAGGCATTAACTCCCTAAAGAAGACTAATCCTAGCGACCTCAGCAAAAGGCAGTAGTGACAGAATATATACAAATAACATGGTTTATTACCCACACAAATTTCATTACTCTAGAGTGCATATTTCTTTAATTATTCATATCAATATTATATTTTTTTCGGTGCATGTACCACTTTCGCTCTAAATTTTCTTTCTCTCTACTTGTTTCATCCTATTGTATTTCTATTACGTCTTTTCCTTCCCTCCCATCTTTCTCTTTCATTCCTCTCCTCAAGTATTTTTGCCCTGAACTTGATTAGTTGGTAGTTTTGCACTAAATTATTCTCCCTGTATTATAATGAGAGGAATTTCCATTTAAATGATGCAAGTTTTCTATTGATCCAGGAATGACCTTTTGGAACCCATTTAACGTGATTAAGTGAATGAACAACTGACGCTAAATCTAAAGTTATACAATACAATAAAGGACTGGTGAATAACTTTGAACATTTTTGATAGGGTCGAATGGCATGCTTGGCGCCAACTATCTGCTGCATTTGTGTAAATTTTGCCACTACAGGCTTTTACTAATGAGGTTGCTAGGATTAACGACTTCTTTATGATATTAATGCCTTTAAATGCTGTAATATTTACGAACTTATTCCACTATCCACCCCTTTAGATTAACAGATTGAGGACAAACCCAGCTAAAAGTTTTTTAATGTTTTGGATTTTTCACATGAAATTTCACTTGCTGATAACGTGTTGATTAATCAACAAGCCACTGTTCACTTCTTTATTTAATTACTTGATGAGGTAGGAGTTGTGGAATATTTTATGCAATCTTACGAATTGCATTATGATTATCTCACACTAAAGATTCCTAAGGAAGCAATTGTAGCAAAACCAGATAATCTGTTCCTCTGTTGCTGTCGTTATTATATATAACAACACACGAATGGGTTATCTGTTATTGCTACAATTGTTTGTGTATGTGCCTATGTGTAAAGGTAAGATGCAAGGATCAAGGAGTAGGAAGTAGGTAAGCTTCGGGTAGTCCGTAGAAGGTATAAGAATCAACTTCCAGGAGCAATAATGGTTTATTGACGTAAAAGGTTGTAAATTTTCCCAAAAGGTGAAAACCGTTATTTTATAGTTCACGGTTAGCAAATGGGGTTGCCGTGTATGCGAATAAAATTCCAAATTTATGGAATGGAGTCGATAAAATCCAAGCTGCATATGTTTCATAGCTAACAGAACTTCGGAAGTAGTAATTATCCAAATGAGAGGTAATCCGCTAGCGAAATAAGGAATGATGGAAATAATATCATTAAACACGAGAACTATTATAAACTACATCCCCTGATGACTTCATCAGCACCCTAAAAAATTTCATCTGTAAATCCACAACATATAATGAATTTAATACCAAGCCAACACTAGATAACTAAAACCATATAAATTTATTTTTAGCACCTTCTAAACTCCTATGCAGCTGTAGACACCCCACCTCCCGTCCCTTAGATAATCGATGCCTCACAAAAATTATCATATACAAATGTTCACGGTATCAGGTGAGAATTCCATTTATGTATACATCAGTTCGTGCAGCCCCACCTTCAAAGCCAGAGTGGGTATCCACTATTCTAGTATCAAATCCCAAGGAATAACTAATAGCACTTTATCTCAGCTAATTCTTAACCTGAAACAAGACTTGGCCCCATATAATTTGAACCAGTCCATAGTTACTCATGTTAAACCATATAATGGCTATATCAGCGAATGCGATTTATGCATCGCCGAAGTCTTTTCTATAATGCAATCCACGAATTGTTTGAACGAACGAAATCACCTAATTTCTAATTGCAGACATAGATTATGCAACACATTCTCAAAATACAAATAACAGCGCCCTCTTTCCTGTCATTCCATCACTATTCCTCTGCCTCCACTTGCAGCTGTTACATGTATTTATAACAACCTTTAAACAAGCTTTATATCTTTTGTTTTTTCATATTTTGTATTTTATAATTTATAGTTTTCCCTATACCTTCCTTCTGTACATTGAAAATATACAAGAACCCACGCGCACATGTACACCTAAAAGATACCACATGTGAAAAAACACATGCGTGCGTGCTAATGTGTACTTGTATAATTTTAGAGTTAAGCGATAAACTACCAACTTACCTAGAACTACTATGTTCATTGCTGACCAAAAACATTATCTTCCACCTCCATCTTCTTTTCTCCCTGTCTCCAAACAAATTCTAACTTACTACCACTCCTATACCTCTTTCTCTTCTTCTTTTGACATTTTCCTCTTTATTTGTTTTTTTCTTTACTCTGTCTAAATGTATTTACAGGTTAGTACAATATATTAACTTATTCTACAGCAAACCCAGTAAATGACCCTAGCCTAAATTCACAAGGAAATTCCCCTAGCGAGCTTCAATAATGCCAAATGTTTCCCCTACACTTGCCTCTCTCTTTTTTTTAAAATTCTTATTCTTATTCTTTTCCTTAAATTTAGACATTTATCCATTCCCATATATTATTACTTCACAAATGCGTTTTCCCTTTTGTTCCCTCATTCTGTGCTTTACACGGACTTTCAGTCAAATCTCCTGCGAGTTAACATGGGATCCCTTGACGACAATGTAACCTCTATTTAATTAAAATATCTTCGGACTGATATGTAGCAAGTAGATTACCCCACGTTTGGATAATTACTACTTCTGAAGTTCTGCTAGCTATGAAACATATGTAGTCTGGATTTTATCTACTCTATTACCTAAATCTGTCAGTCTGTCTATATGTATGTATGTATGTATGTATGTATGTATGTATGTATGTATGTGGGTTTTGAGGAGTGTGGAATATCTCTTAACCACAAATATTTCTAGATCTATTCTGATTGGAACTGTAGCACCTTTAGGTGTCCCAGCTTGGATTAACTAGCATGTCACGAAATTGCTTCCAGAAAAAGGTAACTCAAAGACACCCCAAAAGACCCAGGGTAGATGAGGCCCTTCAGCACTGTAGCTGATCATCTAAGAGAAGATAACTCCATACGAATCCTGAATCCTAATAACTACTGAGCTCATAGTAATAGTTGCACCAGACCAATACATGTCTGAAGAGAAAGAGAGTCGGACTGACTATCTATAAACTATGCCCACTATGTAATATTCATTGTGCAGCTTGTTCAGCAAAGCAAAACACCATCACGATAACATTGCCAAACATTGAACTACAACAGTGCAGCTGCGTCTTACTGAAATCTCCTTCATTGAAGTGATAAGAGTTACCACACCACTTCATGTATGCGGATATATGCACGTGTATGTGTGTCTATCTGCTATGAGTATGGCTCTGTGTGTGTGCACAATCATGTGGGAGCTAAATGTGCCCTGCAAAGAATGCATAGATGGAGGGGGCTTATGAGAGAAACCCTGTCAAATGTTACTGACAAGTTAATTGAAGTAGGCTGCTGGTGGGGAGTTCTCTCTCTTTAATGCTCTCACTAGGCTTGGAGTTACTGATGCACCAAAGAGGAGGAGCTACGACAGAATCTTCAAAGAAATCTATTAGATGGCCTTGGATAAAAAGGGCAGACCAATAGTTTGCTTGGTCAATTTTGACTTGATTGATTGCAGGAGAGAATCTGATGAATTCCAATAAAACCTCAGAAACATGACAGTTGATGTATACCAGAAGAAGATGTCTTTGGACCCAAACTAAGATTTTTTATATATATTATCATTTTTAATCAATATTTTAAAGTAGCATTAAAACATTCACTGGACTGATAAAAGATGTTTTAAGTGCAAAACAACTATTAATTTTGATGGTAGAAATGACGATGTGAAGGCGGTGAGCTGGCAGAAACATTAGCACACGGGGAGAAATGCTTAGCGGTATTTCGTCTGCCGTTACATTCTGAGTTCAAATTCCACCGAGGTCGAATTTGCCTTTCATCCTTTCGGGGTCGATAAATTAAGTACCAGTTACATACTGAGGTCGATGTAATCGACTTAACCCCTTTGTCTGTCCTTGTTTTTCCCTCTATGTCTAGCCCCTTGTGGGCAATAAAGAAATAAGAAATGACAATGTGCTTATATATTCATCCTTTGTGGCCCGGCATTTTTGGCAGTAAGTATGGCTAGTTAACTTGTACTATGCTTTCGTTAATTGTTTTAGGTGTCTGTGTAGTTTCAAGCAGATATAGATCCTCTATCATCCACCTCACCGTCAGTCCGTGCACACATCCAGGATATGAGAACTTGAGGAAAAGATCTGCCAAGCACCTGGCTAGCATTCATTTACAGCTGAATAAACTGGTGCAACATAAAATAGTGTTCGAGAGCATAATGTGTCACTTGGTCTAGGAATTAAATCCATATCTTTACGAGTGGAATAGCCAGTCCATTTGATTACATAGTTTGCTGCATATTTCAAGGCAAGTAATTAAAATAGAGTGACATCTCCTAGAAATTACCTTCAGTGAGTAGTTTGTTATAGTTTATGTTAAGGTTTGGATCATAATACATTTAAAATGTAACCTCTGACATTAAAAATATATGTAAAATAAGCAATACAGATGTGGCAATAATAAGGTGTCTCTATGATAGCTCAACTATCTACAAATAGCAAGCATATTTTTTTAAAACGTTATAATTCCATCATTTAAAATTAAGGAAAGATATATTACTAAATACGGTCTGAGATAACCTATATCAATTAAAGATAGTATAGTGGACATGCATAATCAAGCCTGACCTAGGGTTAAATAACAACAAAAGTCAATGATATAAAAATGTTAAAATGTCTATATTTATCTAAAAGAATATTGACATGTTGCTTCAAACTTTCATAACTGTATTATTATTTCTAATGTCTATGAAAGAATGATACCTTGAGAATCACTTGAGTGCACTTAGCTCTTGATGTATGCAGCTTTCATTCACATAAGTAACTATATATTTGAATATCATGTTATATCTATTTGCAGATATAGAACATTGTTGGATTGTTTATTAAAACACACTAATGTACCATTTGATCTATATTTAAGTTTACTGCCATTTATAAACAACAGAAGTGAAATGCAAGTAAAAGTCAATATTTCTCCTATTTTAAGTATAGAAATATGTAAACATTCAACCAATTTGCTTTATTTCTGCTTTTGAATATTCACTTCTAAATCTACTTTGGATAAAATACTTTTATTTTACTTCTCCATTTTATTTATATATAACTTCTTCTTACTACAGTTTAATCAAGGATGCACTCAAGAACCATCCAGTCGTCATGTGTTATACACAGTAAAATATTGAGAAATTCTCTTATTTATTTTCAGAAATCTATAGAAAATGAACATATAACCTCTAGAGAACCTTAATTATTCGAATGAATGGTAATTAAGTCTGGAACACAAACTAAATAAATTGACTTGTTTACAACAAGTTGTTAATGCACATTTTCAACTTCAGTTTTAATCTCTAAAATCAATGAATGCAACATTGTACTGCATTTTACAATGTCAGTTATTCTTGCTAGGATTGATAAATGCTGATTTTTTTTTTTTTTAATTTCAAAGCAATTATGTCTTTATATCAAAACAGTTCTACACTCAAAAGTATAAAAATAAAGATTTACTTCAATCAAGAGTCAAAAGGTAATTATATATAGTAGTCATATTGACATTATACTGAATTAATATTTATTTCATTCATTCTTATATGTGATGAAATTTTCATACTGGCAAACATAGCAAAATAAGTAAGGTTTTTCTATTTCTAAATACTATATAAGTATTGCAGCCATGTGGTTCTGAGTTCAATCCTTCTACTGAAGAATCAAACTGACCAAAATTTCATAGTGAGAAACCATGCAGAGAATCGCTAGTAAATCTGATGACCGGAGAGGGTGGAGAGAGGCATAAGCATACATATGTGTCTACACACACACATATGCATACACATGTATATATATATATATATATATATATATATATATGGGAGAATATACAAATAATAACAACAGACGAGGAGAGGTGGTGTAAATAACAAAAGTATATATTAGTATGACGCTCGGGAATACGGAAAGTCTTTGACGTTTCGAGCTACGCTCTTCAACAGAAAGAATACGGAGACAAGGAGAAAAACACGGAGAAAAAAAATTGAATAGTGTTCAGTCAACGGAGCTTCTTTCTGTGTGTGGATTTGTGTGTGTGTATGTGCGTGCATGTGTGTGTGTGCATGTGCATGCATGGGTGCATGCCTCCACCCTCAGCTCTTGACTGAGTTCAAGATATGCCTTAGTGACACACCATTGTTACATTAGTCAGCACAAAGTCACAGTCTCATTCAAAGATATGCACATACATATATACATGGATACATGTATACATACACTTAATGATATATATATATATATATATATATATATATATATA